>NC_049219.1:4539140-4704140 GCF_013347855.1 Anguilla anguilla | reverse complement strand
ATTTAAAACATGTCACGCAAGCGGGAGGAGCAGCAGAGTATGCTGATCACGTCACAGGAGTGGGAGGAGCAGCAGAGTACGCTGATCATGTCACACAAGCGGGAGGAGCAGCAGAACATGCTGATCACATTTAAAACATGTCACACGAGCGGGAGGAGCAGCAGAGCACGCTGATCACATGTCACACGAGCGGGAGGAGCAGCAGAGCGCGCTGATCACATTTAAAACATGTCACACGAGCGGGAGCAGCCGCGGAAGACAAGCTCTTCGGCTACGCTGCAGTCCCGCTGATTAAATCTCATTCGCCGCAGGGCACAGCGGCACCGGTGATCGCCGTGACGCGCAGAACTCCGAGACCGCTTTCATTTGTGCCCCGCGAACCCGCCAGAACCCAGCGCAACTTATCAGGGGCTCCACTGTGGACCAGCGCCTGACCGGCGAGCAGGTTCGCAATACAAACTGCCTTACGTAAAAATGGTAAATGGTAAATGGACTGCATTTATATAGCGCTTTTATCCAAAGTGCTTTACAATTGATGCCTCTCATTCGCCAGAGCAGTTAGGGGTTAGGCGTCTTGCTCAAGGACACTTCGACATGCCCAGGGCGGGGTTTGAACCGGCAACCCTCCGACTGCCAGACAATCGGTCTTACCTCCTGAGCTATGTCGCCCCCTAAAATTTGTTCAAAAAAGATCAATAAAGAGATAAAAACACAATAATAAAAAATGCATGAACAACAGGAACAGCAATAGAAAATTAACTAAATAAAACTACGTTTAATAAAAGTTCAGTGTGCAATGTAGGCGTTAGAATAATATGTTAAACGCATTGCAGTTTTGGCGTGGATAATGTACGGTAATCCAAAGCTGAGAAAGGAGAGGAGCTGAACGCTTTTGTCCTCCTTCGCATTGCATGCATTAGCGTGAGGTATCGCGTTCCATTGATCCGGTAGAAATAACGCACGCCATCATAGCGCATGCAGAACTCGCCGGGCCTTCCAGCGAAGGTTGAAACGAAGACGTTCCCTTCCAATCCCCCAAAGGCAAAAGCGAATTAAACGCACTCTCGGCACGCCACATCTGTCTCTGCGACCCCCTCCCAATCACAGAGCCCCCCCCCCCCCCCGCCACCCCCATCCCCCCCACCCAGCAGGCCCTAGGCAGAGGAAATTGATGATGTCACTGTGATCTCTGAGCTCCGGTGGGATATCGGGGGCGGGGGGGGGGGGGGGGGGGGGGGGTCAGAGGAGACTTAGCGTTGTAAAGCCTCATTTGCAGCTGGACCCCCCCTTTGAAGAGAAGGTTATTTGGAATTTTTTTTTTTCTTCATAATTCTAAGTCAGTGTTCTAGAACTCCACTGCCTTCAGTCACCAGCAGCGATTGTGACATCAGCATTAGAATGTTCAGTTAAGAACATTCTACTCGCACCTTTGTGACATCACACCTTAATCGAGGGTTCCTGCAGGGTCACCCGGTGTTGCTTTTCCTTCACAGGCTCATTCTGACGGGCGCGCCCTGGCCTGTCCCTGTGCCCACCAGCGGGTACGCGCTGTGAGTCTCCAGACCTCACAGACGGCTGGGCAGGGGCATGGGCAGCCTGGGGCTGGAGCGGAGCAGGGGGCAGCAGCAGCAGACACTGTGCCATTTGTCAGTGGGGGGGTTGGTGGGGGGGGGAGACACGCGATCTGACAACTGTTTCGAGAGAAATTCAGCCTCATTACAGGGTGGATTTATGCTCTTTGCAGCGAGGCTATTGGCAGCTGCTTCTGGAGCCCAAATGGAGGGGGTTTTCCGTCAAGACACATTCACGAAGGTTCCAACAGGATCAACATGAATGTGACCTTACAGGAAAAATATTCACAAGCCACTCAATGGTGTGCATGTGTGAACCCTACATATTCTCTCTCTCTCTCTCTCTCACACACAGGCAAACCTATAGCACACGTATACACAGACACATACACACGCAGGCACGCACACACTCACGCACACACACACACATGCACACAAACACACACATGTGCACAGACATGTACACACGCACACACATACACATGCATGTACACAGACACACACACATATACACAGGCACTTACACACACACACACACACAGTAAACAGGTGTGCCTTGGCCTCACGTTCTCCCTCCCTACCCATCATGCACTGCGGCCGGGCCTGTCCGGCAGACGCGTCCGGCCCACGTTAAAAACGCCCTCTAACCCCGCAGTCAATGTGTGCTCACGCGACTTCCTGCCTTCCTCTGACCACAGCTTCCTGCCTTCCTCTGACCGCGACTTCCTGCCTTCCTCTGACCGCGGCTTCCTGCCTTCCTCTGACCGCAGCTTCCTGCCTTCCTCTGACCGCAGCTTCCTGCCTTCCTCTGACCGCAGCTTCCTGCCTTCCTCTGACTGCGACTTCCTGCCTTCCTCTGACCGCGACTTCCTGCCTTCCTCTGACCGCAGCTTCCTGCCTTCCTCTGAGCGCGACTTCCTGCCTTCCTCTGACCGCAGCTTCCTGCCTTCCTCTGACCGCAGCTTCCTGCCTTCCTCTGACCGCAGCTTCCTGCCTTCCTCTGACCGCAGCTTCCTGCCTTCCTCTGACCGCAGCTTCCTGCCTTCCTCTGACCGCGACTTCCTGCCTTCCTCTGACCGCAGCTTCCTGCCTTCCTCTGACCGCAGCTTCCTGCCTTCCTCTGACTTCAGCTTCCTGCCTTCCTCTGACCGCAGCTTCCTGCCTTCCTCTGACCGCAGCTTCCTGCCTTCCTCTGACTTCAGCTTCCTGCCTTCCTCTGACCGCAGCTTCCTGCCTTCCTCTGACTTCAGCTTCCTGCCTTCCTCTGACCGCAGCTTCCTGCCTTCCTCTGACCGCGGCTTCCTGCCTTCCTCTGACCGCAGCTTCCTGTCTTCCTCTGCAGTCTCCAGTCTTATCCAGAAAGGGCGGGTGTGGTTGCACACACCTGATTCCGATTCCACTAATCGAGGCGCTTAGCAACGACTCCAGTGATTGATTAGTGGAATCAGGTGTGCGCACCCACACTGGCAGTTTTTTGGAACCCCAGCTCTAAAACATGAAAAGCACCTAAATTAAGAAAAAATTAACGGCTTGTTCAAATTCTGGGATTGCTGTTGAGGTTGGAATGAAAACCAGCACACGCAGGGGTCCCCCAGGACGATGATGTATCCACTGATCGCATGCCTGGTAATTAGCTGTTTTTTTTTTCTCCTACCCTTCCGCTCAGTTCTCCAAGTGGCTTCAAAGAGGCCCGTATCTGTCTTCCTGACGAAACGACTTCAGAAGGAAGGAAGAAGACCGACAGGAAGCCTGGATTCGGACCGGCCTGCCGCTCGCGTTGCGTTTAACGGCTCTGGTAAAATCGGCCCGTCGAGCTAACGTTAGCGTTACAGCAGAGTACGACCTTGGAGAGGAGGAGGCAGAGCGTGCACGCGGAGTTTAGGCGTGATTACGCACAGGTGAGGTCTATTAAACCCGTGTGCATATAAAACAAGCATACAACACAAGCATCACGCATGTAACACAAGCAACACGCAGTATCGAAGGTTGCCACAGCCACCCAGGCTCCTCCACCGAGTCCTATCTGAAAACCTCCCTTGGACAGAGGGCATTCTGGGAAACCTGGGTCACCTCCCAGTGGAAACTACTTACAGTTCCGCAAACCTTTACAGGAAACACTGTGCGATGAGTGTTATTAATATAATGAAAGTTTAGGTTAGATACGTTTCTAGTAAATGATGGGATTATTCGGTAAAACTAGATTCTGTTGCTTATGTCTCGAGCTATCCTATTCTTGTTAAATTGTTAAATATTATATGTAATATTTCAAAGACTGTAAATTATACATCATAAATTCAGTTTCTTCTGAAATGGTGATACACTCAATCATCTCAGTGTAATATATCAGTGCAGAAACATTCTTCCTTTTATGCCACGTTTTTAAAAAATCATCCTATGGAAGTGGTTGCGGTTGCAACAATCACAAATTAATAACTAGCCGCGTACCCTTTCGCCGTCTCAATAAAATTGCACAAATCAAGCAGAAATTTTAAGTGATGATATGTTTTGCCTCGTTAAAGCTGGATCATAGCCCGTAAAAAGGGGTCGTAAATTTAACGATGCAAACATTTGAAAGGCGCACACGTGCGAAGACACGCCAGTCTCCGCAGGCAGCTGTCTCTGGAGGGGGGGGGGGATTTCCATGTACTTTTCTCCCTTTCAGTCACAGCAGCTGGGGGAAGTTTACGCCCGACGCACAAATTTATAGACCGTCTGCTTTATTCAAAATAAAAGCGCCTCGTAGGCTTCAAATAAAAAAAAAAAACAACGCTTATCAAACGCCCTGTCTCAGCGCCAGCCGTTAACGCGGCGAACGACGTCGAGGGGAATTCAGCCACTGGAAATATAAAAAAAAAACGCTTTAATCTCGCCTCGCGTGTCGGGAAGACCTCGGAAATAAAACGAGTGAACTTTTTAATATCATTCACTCAGCGGAGACTCTCTAGACACCAAAAAATGAACGTTCGACAGCGGCTCATAAACACGCGCTGAAAGCAGATTTCAATCACGTCCCATCAGGAGAACAAAAAAAAAAAAAGAAAAGAAATGTGTGTGTACTTATAACCCTTCTACAGCAAACTGCAAATGTTGCATTTCGACAGAATAACCTGTGAATTCTGTCGAAATGTGGATGCTAAACTTCTTCAGAAGGCTCCGCAGACCTCCTCAACAGCCAATCGGTTAAAAAATACTTCACTTTCCGAAGATATTTTGCCTATACTTCCGCAGTTCACCAACGACACGTCCCAGACATTTAGACAGCGTAGTGAGATCGTATGTAAGATCTCCAGGGGAAATGCTGAGGAAGATGTCTTTTCGTCGTCCTGACGGTGCCCCAAATGTGACAGCTGACTTGGTGTGTTTGAATTGTCCAATTAAAAACGAACGAGATCATATTGCCCAGAGAATACTGATAATCCAGTGATTGAGAAATGAAATCCAGGCTTTTTTTTTTTACAATGTATTACAGGCATTTAGCAGACGCTCTCATCCAGAGCGACTTATATTGTATCCAATTATACAGCTGGATATATACTGGAGCAATGCAGGTTAAGGGCCTTGCTCAGGGCTACAACGGCAGTGTCCTACCGGGGAATCAAACCTGTGACCTTTAGGATACAAGACCAACTCCTTAGCCGTTACGCTACACTGCCGAACCACGCGGCGTGCGCTCGACGGAAGAGCTCGCTGGAAAACAACATTTCGGCTTTCCCAGGAGAAGAACCTCTCGGAGGGGTCTGCCGTCACCCGCCCGTCCCCGCCGAGGCCAGCAGACGGGATCGCGATTCCCGAATCGGTCTCCATGGCGGGGCCCTTCACGCCGCGGAGAATGACACTTCAGAACAGAGGGGAAATGAAGAGACTCCGATTCGCCCAATAACCCGGAGCGGAGGGAGGGAACGAGCTGGACGGGCCTGTTTGTTTTTGGACGGAGTGTAGCACAGTGGGTAAGGAACTGGGCTTGTAACCGAAAGGTCGCAGGTTCGATTCCCGGGTAGAACACTGCCGTTGTACCCCTGAGCAAGGTACTTAACCTGCATTGCTTCAGTATATATCCAGCTGTATAAATGGATACAATGTAAAATGCTATGTAAAAAGGTTGTGTAAGTCGCTCTGGATAAGAGCGTCTGCTAAATGCCTGTAATGTAATGTAATGTTTTGCGGAGTCAAGAGGGTCGGTGTTTGCGGTGCGAGGGGTGTCCCGTGACTGGGGGGGGCGGGGGGTAGGTTAGTCGGCATGGAAACAAGAGGGAGAAGACCTCGATTGCTGGATACACCATTAATTAGTTAACGGGGGCGGTTCGAGCAGATGGAAAACACAGGCCACAAGGAGAGCGCCCACGAAATGCAAGAAAGGAAAATAAAGCACTTTCCAAAATCTGGGCTAGGCGATGGTATTTTAGTACCGAGCCCTTCTCTTTCGCTTTGACGGAACACAAGGGCTGTTTGTTTCATGGCAACCGACGGCAATTCTGAGTATTCTGACCGCAATTTCGAAAGTTAAGACTTCTGGGGTTTTTTTTTTTTTTTTAAACACACAGGTCAAATATATATCTTCTTCAACAGGAAAAAAACATATGCCTACCAGATGAACCTGGATTACACACCGCCCCTCCTCCCCAATTTAAAAAAAAGAAAAAAAAGAAACATTCCCACTGACAAAATAGTTTAAACAGTCGGAGAAAGTCTGTCGGAGGTGCTGTTCAAAATCACAGCCCTCTCTGAGGGGAGTGCAGAACGCCCGATTCGTACCTGAGTGTTATGGTTCCCTGCCCTTGTGGCTGCTTGTGGTATTGCAACATTGGTTTTCATTATCTTCCTAATAGGAAATGGGTGTCACCTGGAAGAGGTCCTACTTAAGGGGCCCTCTGGCTGATGCCCTCTCTCTCTCTCTCTCTCCCTCTCTCTCTCTCCCTCTCCCTCCCTCCCTCCCTCCCTCCCTCCCTCTCTCTCTCCCTCTCTCCCTCTCTCCATTCAGAGGACAACCTGCAGTCTGGCTAAACTGCGCATTCATTTTCTTTTATAGCGTTCTTTAATTAAAGATACTTTTGAACTGCGACTATCTTGCGTGATCTCGTTTGTGTTGCGACTGGCCAGGGGGCCGATCGTAACACTGAGCCACGCGTAATTCCGCCTGACTGGTCGGTCGTAACAGCATCCGATCTAACTAAAAACACAGAGAATCCGATCGAAACGGCTTAGGGGCTTCCGCGCAGCCCGCTGGGGGGGTTTTCAAATCAGAGTTCCGGAACATTCTGCGGAACAAATGTGATTCCAGTGCTAGTTTGTACTTGGTAGGATTCTTGTTTGCTGAACAGCTTACTCTACAGGGTTGGAGTCCTGATCTATGTGGTCACTTCTGGCACTACGATCCTTACTTCACTCTAGTTTTTCTTTTGCACCTCTACATCGTGAACCAATGCACTTGTTGTACGTCGCTCTGGATAAGAGCGTCTGCTAAATGCCTGTAATGTAATGTAATGTAATGTAATAAAGCTTTTGTTTGAGCTTTAGGGCAGGGTTCCCTTAAGGAAGGGTAAATTCATTCCCCTCTGTATTTAAACAGCGCCCACGCCCTCCACTGCAGAGTTAATGAGACACTCAAGCATGCCACCTTAAGTGAGGACAAAAATGCCGTTCACAATTTTCTGAAACTGACTACTGACGGTCAGGGATTACACACTGTGTTAGGGTTTAGGGTAAGTGTTAGGGTAAGTGAAACCGAGTTTTCCCAGCATGCAGCTGTGAAGGCACATTTAGATCTCCTTAAACAGGAAAGCCAATGACAAAAAATAAAAAATAAAAATAATAATTCTGCAAACTCAAGACAGAACATTTTAAAAGAGTTCAGCTGCTTTGCACCGAATACGCCAGAAGTTGAAGTTGCATTACATTACATTACATTACAGGCATTTATCCAGAGCGACTTACACAACTTTTTACACAGCATTTTACATTGTATCCATTTATACAGCTGGATATATACTGAAGCAATGCAGGTTAAGTACCTTGCTCAAGGGTACAACGGCAGTATCCTTACCCGGGAATCGAACCTGCGACCCTTCGGTTACAAGCCCAGTGCGCCCACTGTTCAGCGTGCACGCAAACGGCCTGCAGCTCGTTACAGAAGGCGCGGTTCGCCGAGCAGTTCGGAACGCTGCACGCAGTCGCGCGGGTCACGTGACCGCGGTGGCGACCTCATCCTCATCACTTCGCGCGGTCCTTCGCGCGCGTTCGATCCGCGAGCGTCTCTTCAGCAGGGATTCGAACCGTCGCTCCGGCTGCTCGTGAATGGTAAATGGACTGTATTTATATAGCGCTTTTATCCAAAGCGCTTTACAATTGATGCCTCTCATTCGCCAGAGCAGTTAGGGGTTAGGTGTCTTGCTCAAGGACACTTCAACATGCCCAGGGCGGGGTTTGAACCGGCAACCCTCCGCCTGCCAGACAATCAGTCTTACCTCCTGAGCCCCGTCCGCTCGCAGTTTTTGAAAAGACACGCCATCCACACAAAGGGGAACGTGCTCATCTTATTTAGCCTGGGCCGCGCGGGGCGACGTCGCAGTCCGTGGTGATGTCTACACACGCATCCCCAACCCCAGTCCCCACCAAAAGCCAAACTACGGTGGCCTGGATGCCAGACCGTGCACTACAATAGCATAAGCGTAGCTACGCTAGCCTTGTTTTTTTTTGCTCTCATTGACTCCCGTGATAAATTCCAATATTTACCCAAGTCAGGCACATAACAGACTTTACAGGTGAAACGTATGCGTGTGTGCGTGTGTGTGTGTGTGTGTGCACCTTTCACTAGCAGTGCCTTGCAGCGAAAAAAGAACGATAATTTCTTCCAAATAACAAAAATGGATTATCTAATCAGCACAGAGGTAAAAAAACACCCTTGTACGCCAGTTCCATCTGCGATATTTTATCCGCCATCTGCGCCCAGTCGCTCTCCTTGCTGTTATTACGATTTTTGGGAACGATGCTGCCGAATTTTTTTGTGCTTTCTGCAGAACGATCTATTTCCCCGCCGGCCGGAGAAATTCCCCCTTCTCCCAGAAAGAAGGCCGGGGGGCCCCAGCTCAGAGACCACGCCCGTTTCCCGGGGGGGTTTGATCTCGCCAAAATAAAAGCGCACGGTTTCGTTCAAGGGCCCCGTAAAACGGAAGAAGCGATTAAGACGCCGCGGTCATCGCCCCCGCTCCTCCGGGAAGTAATCGCGAGTAAATGGAACTGCATTCGGTAAATGGAACTGCATTTATATAGCGCTTTTATCCAAAGCGCTTTTTACAATCGATGCCTCTCGTTCGCCAGAGCAGTTAGGGGGTCAGGCGTCTTGGCTCAGGGACACTTCGACACGCCCCAGGCGCGGGGGGGATCGAACCGGCGACCCTCCGACCGCCAGACAACCGCTCTTACCTCCTGAGCTACGTCGCCCCCCTAGTGTTCGTGTCCTCCGCTGCGGTGCTTTTGTTGAGGCCCCGCCCTCGGCGTGTTGAAGTGTCCTTGAGCAAGACACCTAACCTCTAACTGCTCTGGCGAAGACATCAATTGTAAAGCGCTTTGGATAAAAGCGCTATATAAATGCAGTTCCATTTACCATTTAGGCCGAAACGGGCGTTTTTCCCGATGGTCGTCCTGCAGCGGCAGTTAGCTTGGCTACCTACCGCCGGGACACGGATACAGCAGACAAGACCGCGCGTGTTTAGAGTCAACCAAAAATCGACGACTGCGCCGCTGTAGCTGCGGCCGCGCTGTCCCCGTGGAGGGAAAGGGCTTTCGCAAAACATTACAGGCATTTAGCAGATGCTCTTATCCAGAGCGACTTACACAACTTTTTTACATAGCATTTTACATTGTATCCATTTATACAGCTGGATATATATACTGAAGCAATGCAGGTTAAGTACCTTGCTCAAGGGTACAACGGCGGTGTCCTTACCCGGGAATCGAACCTGCGACCTTTCGGTTACAAGCCCAGTTCCTTACCCACTGCGCCACACTCCGCGGACCTCTCAGGTTTCCTCGGCCGGTAAGCCCTTAACGTCAGGCAAACGGACCGGACCTGACCGCGCGCCTCGGGGAAAATAAACAATCTTTGCGGCAACGACAGAGCAGAGCTTCTGGGCCAGTAATGGGTTCTCTTCGTTAGTTAGGGCACTGTGCATAATTACCTCCTGAAGATGAGAGGTTTTGTTTTTGTCATTTGTGCGATTAAGATCTGCTTAATTTAAAGCGTTTTGTTTTAAATCAAATTCTGTTTTCAAATAAATGCAATTGTAAATGTAAATGTACTTCTAACACTGCCCGATGCTGGAGGAATGCATAACTCCCTACCCTAACCCTAACCCTAACCCTAACCCTAACCGCAACCCCAACCCCAACCCTAACCCGAACCCGAACCCCAACCCTAACCCTAACCCGAACCCGAACCCGAACCCGAACCGCAACCCCAACCCTAACCCGAACCGCAACCCCAACCCTAACCCTAACCCGAACCTTAACCGCAACCCCAACCCTAACCCTAACCCGAACCCGAACTGCAACCCCAACCCTAACCCTTACCGTTTCAGTGTTAAACAGTGAATCACTTGGATGCAGCATTACTGCATATCATCTTGCACATTTTGGAATGCATGACTCAGCTGAGCAATGCCGGAAATGGCTTTGATACACTAGCCGCACCGAACAGAGGCAGGCTCTCGAAAACCTTAAGCGCCAGACACAACGTTTCTCTTCACATTCAGATCATACCACAGCCTAGTACTGCTCTGCATTGCTTTCTGAGAATCGGCGAAATGGCCAATGCCGTGAAAAATGGACTGTTAAATTGTAAAAACGAAAACTTTGGCCGACCCCCCCCCCCACCCCCCCAAACTGTTTTGAAATGAACAGGGTAAGCGGTGTGAAAGACTCAGAAGTGGCCCACACCGCTCCTGCACGCCTTCCCTACAGCTCCCAAATCTTCTTTGTATTATCGCCGAACCGTCGAGTCAAAAAATGAACTCAATATTGTAGCACTGTTTGCTTTGCCCTTGAGGTAGACAGGAAGTTGCCCTTTGCTGCATCTGAAACTCTCTCTCTCTCTCTCTCTCTCTTCCAGACACGCTCGCTCGCTCACAGATCTGGATCGCTCACCCCCCCCCCCGGCTCGTCTAGCTCCTGATGGCCGGAGGCTTTCTGACAGCGCACGCGTTCCAGACTCGGTCAAAATCAGCGCTGCGCTTTTTAATGTGGTTTCCAGTGCGGCCCTCAGTACAGGAACCACAGTGACCCCCCCAAATATGCATCATCAAGGGGGGGGGAGGGGCGACATAGCTCAGGAGGTAAGACCGATCGTCTGGCAGTCGGAGGGTTGCCGGTTCAAAAACCCCGCCCTGGGCGTGTCGAAGTGTCCTTCAGCAAGGCGCCTAATCCCCACCTGCTCTGGCGAATGAGAGGCATCAACTGTAAAGCGCTATATAAATGCAGTCCATTTACCATTTACCATTTACCATCAAAGACACAGTTCCCAGAGACAGCCCCAAAGCAGCACATCACTGAAGCACTGAAGAATCTCTCTCTTTTTAAAAAAAAAAAAAAACCTCACTGTAATGAAAAACACTGAACTTCCAACCAGCACGTTGAAAACAGGCAAGAGAACACAAAATGCTAGCAATTCAGTGAAACCTTTTTAAAGTTGCACAAACATGCAGTAGGCTACAGTTTTAGGCACGTGTGTTATGTTATTTTTTTTTAATGACCGCTATTCATTTTTTTACATTCAAAATACATCCTTCCGTATTATGACACTTTTGTAAATCACCACTTAGGTGAAAATGTTTGTTGGAAATTCGCCATGTATTTTAACAACAGACCGCGCACCCCTGCTCCCCGTTTCATTACATTACAGGCATTTAGCAGACGCTCTTATCCAGAGCGACTTACACAACTTTTTACATAGCATTTTACATTGTATCCATTTATACAGCTGGATATATACTGAAGCAATGCAGGTTAAGTACCTTGCTCAAGGGTACAACGGCAGTGTCCTTACCCGGGAATCGAACCTGCGACCTTTCGGTTACAAGCGCAGTTCCTTACCCACTGTGCCACACTCCGTCCCGTTTCGACAAGACTTTGCGGTGCGACCGCCGTGATACGGCCTGACGCACCTGTCCGAATCCTAACCGGTCCTGACGCGCGAGAACAGGAGCGTCTGCTCGCAGACAGCCCAACAGACACGTGCTGACACGTTCAGCAGGCAGGGGGAAGCGACCGTCGGGCACGCCCGATAATTATTCAGCAAATTGACGCTTCGCGCTCCACCCGAAAATCTCTGAGCCGAACCGAAAACTAAACCCAGAATTCTCATTGTGATAATGAACAACAACAAAAAAAGAGCAATTTTCTAATGAAATGTTAATAGAAAATTTTACAAAGATGGCTCAACCAGAGGAAACACTTTCAGAATTAGACAGATTATTCACTTTGCCTATTGAATCTTCATTTTGCAAACTGAATTTTCACTTTGCACTCTGCTAATTCTCACTAACAAAACCTTCTCCACAGTGGGACTCCTGCTCAGACACGCAGCTCAGACACGCAGCTCAGCACAGTCTGTGGCTCCACGGTGGGGCTCTGCTCAGACACGCAGTTCAGCACAATCTGTGGCTCCACAGTGGGGCTCTGCTCAGACACGCAGCTCAGCACAGTCTGTGGCTCCACAGTAGGGCTCTGCTCAGACACGCAGCTCACCACAGTCTGTGGCTCCACAGTGGGGCTCTCCTCAGACACGCAGCTCAGCATGGTCTGTGGCTCCACAGTGGGGCTCAGCTCAGACACGCAGCTCACCACGGTCTGTGGCTCCACGGTGGGGCTCAGCTCAGACACGCAGCTCAGCACGGTCTGTGGCTCCACGGTGGGGCTCAGCTCAGACACGCAGCTCAGCACAGTGTGTGTGGGGTTAGGGTGCGGCGAGGCTCACCTTTGTGGGAGAGGCGCAGCCTGGGCTGGCCGTGCCGGGCCGAGTCCACCGACGCCGACGCCGCCGTCCAGACCGCCAGCAGAACCAGAGCCGCGAACGGCCCCTTCCTCGCCCCCCCGCTCCTCCTCCTCTCGCGAGCGGATCCGTCCATCCCCGCTCGGGCCGCTCGCTCTCTCTCTCTCGCGCTCCCCGCGCCGGCCACAGGGGGGCGCTCTCAGTCCCGCCGGCCCCCGCGGGCGCGACTACAGTCCATCCGAGGGAGGGAGCGTGTTGCGTGGGACACCGGGGAGGGAGGGAGAGGGAGGGAAGACGGAGTTTGGCGACGGGCCGCCTGCCGCGCGTGAGTCACTCTGCCCGAGGCGATCCGTTTCCCTCTCTCGCTGGCTCGCTCCGGGAATCGCCCGCCGAATCGGATCCTCGCTGGCCGTTCGCGGGGCGGGGGGAGCCGGAAGGTCTGGGGCGCGGGCGTCGTTCCCCCCTGGCGCTTCGCCTCTTCGCCCCTGGAGACGGTGAGCAGGCCCCACCTAACCCCTAACTGCTCTGGCGAACGAGAGGCATCAGTTGTAAAGCGCTTTGGATAAAAGCGCTATATAAATGCAGTCCATTTACCATCCATTCACTCTCCGCGTGCTGCCTGGCCTCCCGGCTCTGCTGTCTGTGCTGGCTCTGGCGTCTGTGCTGGCTCCGCTGTCTGTGCTGCAGTCTGCTCCGTCGGCTCCGGCTCAGCGAGGGACCCGCCCCGCCTCGCTCCCCTCCACGTGCCGCCCAGCCCGCCCGCTCTCCGCCCGCTCCCTCCCTCCCTCCCTCGCTCCAGCCGCTCCCAGCCCTGGGCTGCAGCCAAGATTCCCTCTCCGTCTCTCCCTGCCGCTGTCCCTGTAGTCCTCTCGCCGTCTTTCTCTGCTTCTGTCCGTGTCTCTGTCTCTCTCTGGTAATAATAACAGTGGCTCTCCCTCTCTCTCGCTCTCTGTCCCCCTCTCTCTCTCTCCCTCCCTCCCTCTCTACCCCCCTCACTCTCTATCTCTCCGTCTCTCTGGTAGTAATAACAGTGGGCCTCTCTCTCTCGCTCCCTCTCTATCTCTCCGTCTCTCTCTCGCTCTCTCTCTGGTAATAAAAACAGTGGCCCTCCCTCCCTCCCTCTCTCTCTCCCCCCCTCGCTCTCTGGTGATAATAAGCGGCCCCGCAGTGCTCCCTAGCACGCGCTGTTGGGACGGTGCTCAGGGGCGTATGTCCGCTGCTGTTACACGTCCAGCAGTCACACCACAGCCATTAATCATTTCACTTTGTTTCACATCTATATGCAAATATTCTTTGCTAATGTGTTGGTATCTTGAAAAGTTATAGGAATGAAGCATTTGTGTGTGTGTGTGTGTGTTCTTTTTTCAAATGACCAACACAGTATTATTGTGTAGTCGTGTAGGGTTTTGATCCAGTGTCTATGGTATAATAAAGTGGGGAAAATACAAAACGGACCAATAAGGCTTTCATTAGGCTACGTGTGCGTTCCCTTAAAAACCGCGGCGCACGCCGGTTCCTCAGAAGTCCGAAACAGACTCATCCGCTGCTTTCGGTCCTTCCCTGAAGAGACGCCGTGTGAGAAACGCCACGGACGGCTCCAACGAACCTCCAGCGGAGCAGCGGCCGTCCGCTGAAACATTTCTGAAGCGCAACGCAGTCACAGCTCGTTAAACGCGGTGCCGCGTGAATTATTTTAAGTGCTTTCAGATGACTATCATGCGCATGACTAATGCATTTGCGACCATGAACAGAACAACATAAAATATATTTATATCTGCTGATCGATGATATTCTTTTACGCAAAAAAAACCCTGCCTTTAAAAAAAAAAAAAGAAAACTGATGCAACACATGAATTAAATTAACCAAACGCCCTGTGCTACAAAGAAATATGTGAGCGAAATGATTGGACGTTTTTGAAGTGTGGCCAATTACAATCAGCATTAGGTTTCCGGCACACTGCCGGCAGGCTGGCGTGTGGCGGATTCATCTGAAATCTGAATTTTACGTTTTAAATTCAAAAGAAACTCCTTTTTAAATAAAGTTTTATTTCCTATAAAACATGTATGGATGCTTTAAAACAGTATGTGACGGCTCTCAAACCTGTAGCCTACTCTCTTGAGGTAGCAGAGAAATCTTAACTACAGCACCTTAAAAAAAAAAAAAACCATATGCTGCCCGTATATATCAAACGGATTGAAATGTGACTGTTGGTGATAGAGTTATGAGAAAGAGCACGAGTTATGCATTAAAGCTACATACAAACTACATCCCATTAAAATGAGCACATCCGAACGAAGTGACCGTAAAGATGGTGCACTGTAGAGGCTTGCACAAACAAAACAATCAAGGAGTTAATTAATCGGTCACTTTCATGACAATAATCTGAAGCGCACGCAAACAAATCACAAATGCGCTGATTCCTGTTCTGCTTGTTCCCGTTCCTCACTGGCAACGCACAGCTGCGCCGGCTCACGTGCGCCGAACGAAACAAAGATCCCTCAAGGGTACTCGGCGCGCCTCTAAAAGCTCCCGCTTCTGCTCGAACGGCTCGTTTGAAATTCGGGTCATTCCAGTCGTTTCTCCCTTTTCCCAAACGGACCGATTACAGGAATTTCTGGGGCCTTTGTGCTTCTCACGCAGGTGACAGCAGGTTCACACGCTCGCCTCCTCCGTCTCAGCGGCAGAACTTACTGGCAGGATGCCCTGTTTTGCATTGTGTCCTTTAAGACAATGCAAATTCACCAAGCAAAAATAAACAAATACACTTCAGAGCCCAACTACTTTAAAATTCAGATTAATACATTCAGATAATTCAGGCCACTGTGGGTTGTTTTTCGCCAAAATAATCTACAATAACAAACTAATGATGTGACAACTCACATAAATTAAATTTGATCCCCCCCCCCCCCCCCCCCCAAAAAAAAAAAATAAACCCACAATTTCTACTATATCCTAATATTTTTGACACAAATACCAACACTAAGAGCTTAAGATGGCCAGGCATTTACGGGAAATCCGGGCTGAGTTTAGTCTTACATGACTCACTCAAAAAATGCAGGCAAACACAGTCCATGTGCAGAGAGATACTTTCTAGCTTCAGTGAAATGCACACCGTTGAGGAAGTTCTACCTTCGCCCTTTCGTCCTGCGGACAGAACTTGGTTCTAAATAACCAGGTTCCACTTTATTAATCTCGTTTATGATTTCGGAAACACAGCACAACCGAGTCCGCCCCCCCCCCCCGAGTCTCATTTTGCTGTGCAGATATTAACCCTCCTGTTATGTTGCGGGTCAAATTGACCCTTTTTAAAGTTTGAAAATCTAGGAAAAATACTTAAAATTATTTTTTCAGTATGAAACTTCTTCTACTGGCCTTAATTAGTGTAATCAACATTCTAAATGAAAATGGTTCATTTCATGTATTTGCAAACCCCCCCGTATGTTTATATCACCCGGGAACATTTTGCTGTACCTAAAAAATGAACAGAACAGGAGGGTTAAGAGCCTCTCTTCATAAGTCATCTGGTTAAGGCCTGTATCCAGCCGCACTGCTCCTGCATGCCTTCCCTACAGCTCCTAAATCTTCTTTTTATTATCACTGAACCGTCGAGTCAAAAAATGAACTCAATATTGTAGCGCTGTTTGCTTTGCCCTTGAGGTAGACAGGAGGAGCCCTTCGCTGCATCTGAAACTCTCTCTCTCTCTTCCAGACACGCTCACTCGCTCACAGCACTACATACAGCCAATCATTTCAAAACCGGGTAGACTACGAAAGTCCAGGGAGTCAGGGAGTAAGAGTTTTGCCGTGTGTTTCTTCCAACCGTGAACTCAGCCCAGCTGATTACACTGATTAGCTCTACCGCCTGGCTGTACAATTGTGCTAATTAGCCAAGTCAGGTGATTGGAGCAGGATAGCTTTGGAGGGCTTTTACTGTCGGGACCTGGGTTTTCCACCCTCTGGCCTGTAAAGAGAGGAAAGGTCCAGGCTGGCCAAAGTCCAGCGCCACCCCTGCCGAGGAGGAGGCTGTGGACTCTCAGTTCTCCCCTGACTGAGCCGCACAGAAGCGCAGTCTTCCCTGTGCTTTGCAATGAGCTCGGACTGCCAGCTGAGCATCGCGACTATACTGGGGCGATATAGCTCAGGAGGTAAGACCGATTGTCTGGTAGTTGGAGGGTTGCCGGTTCAAACCCCGCCCTGGGCATGTCGAAGTGTCCTTGAGCAAGACACCTAACCCCTAACCCCTAACTGCTCTGGCGAATGAGAGGCATCAATTGTAAAGCGCTTTGGATAAAAGCGCTATATAAATGCAGAACATTTACCTGTTTTGCCAAAATACCCCAACCCACACTGTGGTAACTGAAACCCTGTGGCTCATATGTATGTCCTGCCAATTGAAAAAAAAAATCTATACATTTAATTAAATTCAAATGCCAGACAACAGTTCCCCCGTTTGTTGTTCTACTTACTGCAAAAAACAATAACTGCAACATGTAATAGATCTTGCCCTAGTTTTCCTGATGCATTATCCCGGATCACGAAGGTATAATTAGTTACACATAATTAAATGTCTCCCATTCAGTACACAGTTTCTGATGTTTCAGTGGAGCTTATCGATAATGATACAGTCTGATCCTGGAGGCCTTGTGCAAACGTCTGCCTTAAGCCCATCTCGCTTATCCCCCGAGTAACTTCACTCAAATCTAAATCCTCACTGGGCACTACAGGGCTGATTGCTTTAAGCTTCTGCACGTTTAGCTTCCGATGAATTCAAAATGGCTTCTGCCGCTCACCGCCTGCTCTGTGCTGACTGGCCGGCCGCTGCGGCCTGTCTCCGCCCCCGTCACAGAGCCCCGCCTATGTCACAGAGCCCCGCCCCCCGTCACAGAGCCCCGCCCCTCTCACAGAGCGGGTATGTAGAAATCCCCCTCTTCTGCAAGGACACTACACTTATCTTCTGTGCTTCTGGCAATCAAAGACACTTCAAAGTACCGCCTAGAGCGCACTTTTCTCTACCCGCCCCCCCCCCCCCCTTCCCTCCCCAGCTGACCCGCAACAGTCTGTGGTATAGGGTTGTCCAATCCTGTTCCTGGATATCTAACATTGTGTGGGTTTTCACTCCAACTCTAACAAAGCGCACCTCATTCAACAGCTAGAGCAGGGCTGCCCAACCACTGTTCCTGGAGATCTACCGTCCTGTAGGCTTTCACTCCAATGCTAAGGATGCACACCTCATTCAACAGCTAGAGATCTCAGTGACCTGCTAATTAGTAGAATCAGGTGTATCAAATTGTGCTACAGGACGGTAGATATCCAGGAGCAGGGTTAGGCAGCCCTGTTGTAGTATAAATGCTTCTCACTCTTACCCTGGGCCCTTGTGTACAGGCTGCTCTGACTTTAACTTTCGTGTCTCCCTGTATCCAAAAGGAGCTTCCGAGTCCCTTTAACCTAAAGTCCCTCTGTCTGCTAGTTATTCAGCCACTTATCTGTATATGAAAGCTTGCATTGTCGGCACAGAAAATAAGGAGGTTTTGCTCTTTAACTTGTTTTATGAAATGTGGCCTAAAAAAAGTCAGACCTTCCCTGCCTCCACCCGGGGTTCTGGTCTGAGCTGACTGCGTCACCCCCTCACTGTCTGACTCGGAGCCAGCAACCCCCCCCCCTCCAGTGCTGGGGGCTGGGGGGGCTGGGGGGGGGTTGCTACCTGCGCACCAGATGGCAATCACACTGTACACATGTGCGCGAGTTTAGACAAAGACGGCACCAGGCCCCAGCCAAGAACAGCAGAGAAGCACGACGTGATGACATCATTCACAACACAGCCACGCGTGGCACAGAGCTACTGGCAGCGCAGACTTTATTAATGGAACCTGTCCACCTATTACCAGTCTATGACCTCTGTGCAGTTACACCCACACTCAATCATACCGTGCTGCACAACCACAGAAACAAAAGAATATACAGGATTATATGCTACATGGTAATAATTACTGTTTGGACAAGAACTACACATAATATACTTACAGCTGCAAAGGACCAAGTTGTACAGATATAAAATGTTTACATTGGCCCCAGAAACAAAGCTCCACGAGAGGTCCTTCCCCAAAGATGCTTGCGGGAAACACTGAGCTCACCTGCTTACGGTTACGACGTATCATCTTTCATTAAAACAACTTTATTGAATTTCCTTCAATGAAATGAACAAAATAAATACGGGTAATCCATACCACCTGAGCGTACCGGCGCAGCGAGCGACCGAAACGCTCCCAAAGCATTCCCGGTCCCGGTAACGGCGGACCGTTTCCACGATGCGGAGATACGGAGTGTAGCACAGTGGGTAAGGAACTGGGCTTGTAACCGAAAGGTCACAGGTTCGATTCCCGGGTAAGGACACTGCCGTTGTACCCTTGAGCAAGGTACTTAACCTGCATTGCTTCAGTATATATCCAGCTGTATAAATGGATACAATGTAAAGTGCTATGTAAAAGTTGTGTAAGTCGCTCTGGATAAGAGCGTCTGCTAAATGCCTGTAATGTAATGTAATACGGGTGTGAGGCACGTGACCATCTCTAATCGGGCTTATTAAGCCTGGGGCTGCGGAATTTAAAGCCTGTGAGGTCACCGTGCGGCGGGGCGGAGTTTCGGAGGTTTTGGAGCGCGTGTGGGAAATGACCTGGGACGCCGCACAGCGGGTGACGACCTTTGACCTTTGATCTTTGACTTTGGCACGCCGGCAGCCCCGTCCTAGCTGCTGGGACCCCGACCCCCGGTCCCCAGCCTCCCTCATTAGCAGCGGCGATGGCAGCGATGGTGCTAATGGTGTTAACAGCGCTGATGGTGTTAACAGCGCTGATGGTGCTAACGGGCTAACAGCGCTGATGGTGCTAATGGTGCTAATAGTGCTGATGGTGCTAACGGGCTAACAGCGCTGACGGTGCTAACAGCGCTGATGGTGCTAATGGTGCTAACAGTGCTGATGGTGCTAACGGGCTAACAGCGCTGACGGTGCTAACAGCGCTGATGATGCTAATGGTGCTAACAGCGCTGACGGTGCTAACAGCGCTGATGATGCTAATGGTGCTAACAGTGCTGATGGTGCTAACGGGCTAACAGCGCTGACGGTGCTAACAGCGCTGATGATGCTAATGGTGCTAACAGCGCTGACGGTGCTAACAGCGCTGATGATGCTAACGGCGCTAATGGCGCTAAGGGTGCTAACAGGGCTCGCAGTCCCCTTCCCTTGCAGCTGTAATCACTGCGGTCGGTGTCCACAGTCACCATAGTGCAGCCATACCGTTATGATCACTGCCTGCACCCACACCATTATGATCACTGCCTGCACCCACACCATTATGATCACTGCCTGCACCCACACCATTATGATCACTGCCTGCACCCTCACCATTATGATCACTGCCTGCACCCACACCATTATGATCACTGCCTGCACCCGCACCATTATGATCACTGCCTGCACCCGCACCATTATGATCACTGCCTGCACCCGCACCATTATGATCACTGCCTGCACCCGCACCATTATGATCACTGCCTGCACCCGCACCATTATGATCACTGCCTGCACCCGCACCATTATGATCACTGCCCGCACCCACACCATTATGATCACTGCCTGCACCCACACCATTATGATCACTGCCTGCACCCTCACCATTATGATCACTGCCTGCACCCGCACCATTATGATCACTGCCTGCACCCGCACCATTATGATCACTGCCTGCACCCACACCATTATGATCACTGCCTGCACCCGCACCATTATGATCACTGCCTGCACCCTCACCATTATGATCACTGCCTGCACCCACACCATTATGATCACTGCCTGCACCCTCACCATTATGATCACTGCCTGCACCCTCACCATTACGATCACTGCCTGCACCCACACCATTACGATCACTGCCTGCACCCTCACCATTACGATCACTGCCTGCACTCTCACCATTACGATCACTGCCTGCACTCTCACCATTACGATCACTGCCTGCACCCACACCATTACGATCACTGCCTGCACCCTCACCATTACGATCACTGCCTGCACTTTCACCATTATGATCACTGCCTGCACTCTCACCATTATGATCACTGCCTGCACCCTCACCATTATGATCACTGCCTGCACCCACACCATTATGATCACTGCCTGCACTCTCACCATTATGATCACTGCCTGCACCCTCACCATTATGATCACTGCCTGCACCCTCACCATTATGATCACTGCCTGCACCCTCACCATTATGATCACTGCCTGCACCCACACCATTATGATCACTGCCTGCACCCTCACCATTATGATCACTGCCTGCACTCTCACCATTATGATCACTGCCTGCACTCTCACCATTATGATCACTGCCTGCACCCTCACCATTATGATCACTGCCTGCACCCACACCATTATGATCACTGCCTGCACCCTCACCATTATAATCACTGTCTGCACCACCAGCTCTCTGTTCCATACACACTGCGCAAAACAGCAATAGAAATATGGGCTACTTTCACACCATTTATGCAGAGGGAAAATGTCACAGGGGTTTGAAATAAATTACATTTTCAGCGAGGTCAGTATTTTGCAACACCGTCTACCCATACTTGGGATATTGTTTCGTAAGTGACTTAGGTGCATTAACTGTCTTAACGACTACCTGTATTTTTTCCATAGACTGCGTTGTTGCCGTTCTCGTTGTTAGTGTTAATCAGTTTAACCATCAGGGTCCAAGTTGAACTATGCGGTTGTTCCCTGCACTTGGACCGGTACTTCTCTCTAGGGTTTTCGACACACTTGTTCCTGGTTATGGTTATACACTTTGTTGTACGTCGCTCTGGATAAGAGCGTCTGCCAAATGCCTGTAATGTAAATGTAATGCAATGTAATATTGTTGGCCATAAGCGATATTAAAATACACATACGGTAAGGACCCCACCATGGCTTCATCATCAAAACCAGCTGCACTTCCCTTCAAACGCAGAGCAGAGACGTTGCGTCGGAACGGAAAAGGGGCTGAACGTGCTCGGGCTGACTCGCAGCAGGTGCAGTAATAACAGCGATCGAGTTTAAAAGCGCAGCCCTGGAGCCAGCGCCTGGGGGGAGCGGGAGCTGTCATCTGCTCCCAGGCGCATCTGGGAAGCGAAGATCTCTCCCTCTCCTCTTCCTCTTCACTCTCTTTCGCACGTCCTCCAGCGGTGCGCATCCAGACCTTTCCAGATAAAGCGAAGTACCGGTTGAAACAGCGCCGGTCGAATCCTGACATTTTCAGGCGCTAGTTTCGCATTTAAAAACTGCCGTACTTAAAAAGGTTTTTGAAAGGTTTTTGTTCATCGGCTATTTCGCGGTTATAATAACGCTAAATTAAACGGCGACGGAGAAGAGAGATGTCACGAGTCGGCAGAAGGCCTATGAAAGTTCCAGAAGGTTCCTTTTCCTGAGGACCTGATGGAAATGGATGCACTCAGATAAATTACAGGTTTTCCAGAAGCCATTTTCATGATGGTGGTATAATTAAATGGAGATTTCCTCAGACGCACATTCGCAATGAAATCTGAAATTATATATAGAAATACCTTTTCATACAAATTCTCATATGCACACACACTTATATATTACAGCACATTATTATTAAATTCTTACCACCTGTGATAAGACTCGTTTGATGTTTCCTACCTCCACAAGTTCTTTCATTTCAATGGTATGCTTGGCTGCAACAATTAAATTCTCCCTAGATACAACACTCGCTCACTACACTTCACACAGAACATCACTTTTCACATATAACCCTACTTTACACTTATAATCACAACAATCACACCAATACAATGGAGTTACTGTATATTTTGTATAATTGTGTATTTAATAGCTTTACATTTTATGAATATGCTTTAAAGCAGCCTGAAGTCAATCAACATTTGTCCTTTGATTAACAATGAAATACCACGTTTGTTCTACATGAACACAATCCACAGCAATCATCGAAATGAACTGGCCAAACTGTGATGCACTTATGAAGAACTGCACTTATTTATTTTTACATAAAAAAGTTAAAGGAAAATGTTGAATGAACTCAGGACGCTATATTTATTGCAGCCAAGTCCAGGTCAAAACATGAACATATTGCAAAAATGGCAATAATATATTATATAAATTAAAAAATGAGTACACACAGGATATATCATTTGAATTTCAGTATCACTTAAGGTGAACTTTGAAATATGACTTTGAAATATAAACACAAGAATGTCTTGACTTACAGTATAACAGTAAACTTTCATTTCATGAATTTCAGTGAGCATCACACCCAGTAAAATCTGACAAGCCAAGGGTGTGTAAGGACAAAGGAGCCCCATACTTGTTTCTGAACACACACACACACACACACACACATTGCTCAGAAAGAGAACTTCAAGCTTCATTAGCTCAAGAAAGCCCACATTGACATATGACCTATTTGGAATGTTCCCTCACAGCACTGAGTCAAGCCAACACCAGAACGCATCAGAAGGGTGTCTGCTTTCATAATCTGCTACGATTTAGCAAACTGATTTCGGTTAGATTGGAGTTTAGATGGAGATGCAGTGCGAACGTTAATATGGGAAAATTTAAAAAGTCATTCCCCAAAAGAGACGTGACAGCTGTTGTTATACATGAAGACAGCCTTATTTCAAGTAATAAAAAGATTTATTATTTACTTCTTTTATGTAAACTACTGTTTCCAGTGTTGGATGCTGAAATGGGGCCTTCTGTGGGAGGGTACCAGGCGTTTTCGCCACGCGCCCTTCTGTGAAAAACGAAACCGTGACGCGCCCCGTTTGCGTTCCAGAAGCGATCCCCGATCGCCCCCATCGCGTATTTTTCTAACTTGCAGCGTGGGTTCCCGCTTCTTTTTACTTTTTCTGGGAAATCGTCCTGAAATACAGGCCTTTTGCTTTCCGGCTGTTCTCAAAAGCAAACGTAAGCACGTTTGGACTGAGCGTTCACACACGTTACACCTAGGCTTACGGGATACCTCTGGTGCAGGAGGACCGAACGGCTCATTTTTACACGCCCCGGAGGGGAAAAATAAAGCGTGGCTTACTGACGCTCTGCGTCTCTGCGGATAACCATCTGGGTGTCAGGCACAAACATCGTCTTTAAGCTTGTGGTCACGGCCAGAGAGAGTGTGACTGCGGAGGTGATGAGGGCCAGCCGGGGGGGAGGCACACCAGCGCACCCTGTGCATCCATCAGGCCACTGATCATACTCTCACTACCTCTCACTAACTCTTACTAACTCACTCTAACTCTCACTAACTCTTACTAACTCTCACTGACTCACTCTAACTCTCACTAACTCTTACTAACTCACTCTAACGCTCACTAACTCACTCATACTCTCACTAACTCACTGCAGCTCTCACTGACTCACTCTAACTCTCACTAACTCTTACTAACTCACTCTAACTCTCACTACCTCTCGCTAACTCACTCTAACACTCACTAACTCACTCATACTCTCACTAACTCACTGCAACTCTCACTAACTCTCACTAACTCACTCTAACTCTCACTAACTCACTGCAACTCTCACTAACTCACCCGAACTCACTCTAACTCTCACTAACTCTCACTAACTCACTCTAACTCTCACTAATTCTCACTAACTCACTCTAACGCTCACTAACTCACTCATACTCTCACTAACTCACTGCAGCTCTCACTGACTCACTCCAACTCTCACTGACTCACTCTAACTCTCACTAACTCACTCTAACTCTCACTAACTCACTCTAACGCTCACTAACTCACTCATACTCTCACTAACTCACTGCAGCTCTCACTGACTCACTCTAACTCTCACTAACTCACTCTAACTCTCACTGACTCACTCTAACTCTCACTAACTCACTCTAACTCTCACTAACTCTTACTAACTCTTACTAACTCACTCTAACTCTCACTAACTCTCACTAACTCACTCTAACTCTCACTAACTCAGGGCAGCTCATACTGAACGGGACTCTCACTAACTCACTCTAACTCTCACTAACTCAGGGCAGCTCATACTGAACGGGACTCTCACTAACTCACTCTAACTCTCACTAACTCACTCTAACTCTCACTAACTCACTCTAACTCTCACTAACTCAGGGCAGCTCATACTGAACGGGACTCTCACTGACTCACTCTAACTCTCACTAACTCACACTAACTCACTCTAACTCTCAGTAACTCAGGGCAGCTCATACTGAACGGGACTCTCACTAACTCACTCTAACTCACACTAACTCACTCTAACTCTCACTAACTCAGGGCAGCTCATACTGAACGGGACTCACTCTAACTCTCACTAACTCACACTAACTCACTCTAACTCTCACTAACTCACTCTAACTCTCACTAACTCAGGGCAGCTCATACTGAACGGGACTCTCACTAACTCACTCTAACTCTCACTAACTCACTCTAACTCTCACTAACTCAGGGCAGCTCATACTGAACGGGACTCTCACTAACTCACTCTAACTCTCACTAACTCACTCTAACTCTCACTAACTCAGGGCAGCTCATACTGAACGGGACTCTCACTAACTCACTCTAACTCACACTAACTCACACTAACTCACTCTAACTCTCACTAACTCACTCTAACTCTCACTAACTCACTCTAACTCTCACTAACTCAGGGCAGCTCATACTGAACGGGACTCTCACTAACTCACTCTAACTCTCACTAACTCACTCTAACTCTCACTAACTCAGGGCAGCTCATACTGAACGGGACTCTCACTAACTCACTCTAACTCTCACTAACTCACTCTAACTCTCACTAACTCACTCTAACTCTCACTAACTCAGGGCAGCTCATACTGAACGGGACTCTCACTAACTCACTCTAACTCTCACTAACTCACTCTAACTCTCACTAACTCAGGGCAGCTCATACTGAACGGGACTCTCACTAACTCACTCTAACTCTCACTAACTCACTCTAACTCTCACTAACTCACTCTAACTCTCACTAACTCAGGGCAGCTCATACTGAACGGGACTCTCACTAACTCACTCTAACTCACACTAACTCACTCTAACTCTCAGTAACTCAGGGCAGCTCATACTGAATGGGACTCTCACTAACTCACTCTAACTCTCACTAACTCACTCTAACTCTCACTAACTCACTCTAACTCTCACTAACTCAGGGCAGCTCATACTGAACGGGACTCTCACTAACTCACTCTAACTCACACTAACTCACACTAACTCACTCTAACTCTCACTAACTCACTCTAACTCTCACTAACTCACTCTAACTCTCACTAACTCAGGGCAGCTCATACTGAACGGGACTCTCACTAACTCACTCTAACTCTCACTAACTCACTCTAACTCTCACTAACTCAGGGCAGCTCATACTGAACGGGACTCTCACTAACTCACTCTAACTCTCACTAACTCACTCTAACTCTCACTAACTCACACTAACTCACTCTAACTCTCAGTAACTCAGGGCAGCTCATACTGAACGGGACTCTCACTAACTCACTCTAACTCTCACTAACTCAGGGCAGCTCATACTGAACGGGACTCTCACTAACTCACTCTAACTCTCACTAACTCACTCTAACTCTCACTAACTCACTCTAACTCTCACTAACTCAGGGCAGCTCATACTGAACGGGACTCTCACTAACTCACTCTAACTCTCACTAACTCACTCTAACTCTCACTAACTCACTCTAACTCTCACTAACTCAGGGCAGCTCATACTGAACGGGACTCTCACTAACTCACTCTAACTCTCACTAACTCACTCTAACTCTCACTAACTCACTCTAACTCTCACTAACTCAGGGCAGCTCATACTGAACGGGACTCTCACTAACTCACTCTAACTCACACTAACTCACTCTAACTCTCAGTAACTCAGGGCAGCTCATACTGAATGGGACTCTCACTAACTCACTCTAACTCTCACTAACTCACTCTAACTCTCACTAACTCACTCTAACTCTCACTAACTCAGGGCAGCTCATACTGAACGGGACTCTCACTAACTCACTCTAACTCTCACTAACTCACTCTAACTCACTCTAACTCTCACTAACTCACTCTAACTCTCACTAACTCACTCTAACTCTCACTAACTCAGGGCAGCTCATACTGAACGGGACTCTCACTAACTCACTCTAACTCTCACTAACTCACACTAACTCACTCTAACTCTCAGTAACTCAGGGCAGCTCATACTGAACGGGACTCACTCTAACTCTCACTAACTCACACTAACTCACTCTAACTCTCACTAACTCACTCTAACTCTCACTAACTCAGGGCAGCTCATACTGAACGGGACTCTCACTAACTCACTCTAACTCTCACTAACTCACTCTAACTCTCACTAACTCACTCTAACTCTCACTAACTCAGGGCAGCTCATACTGAACGGGACTCTCACTAACTCACTCTAACTCACACTAACTCACTCTAACTCTCACTAACTCACTCTAACTCTCACTAACTCAGGGCAGCTCATACTGAACGGGACTCTCACTAACTCACTCTAACTCTCACTAACTCACTCTAACTCTCACTAACTCACTCTAACTCTCACTAACTCAGGGCAGCTCATACTGAACGGGACTCACTCTAACTCTCACTAACTCACACTAACTCACTCTAACTCTCACTAACTCACTCTAACTCTCACTAACTCAGGGCAGCTCATACTGAACGGGACTCACTCTAACTCACACTAACTCACTCTAACTCTCACTAACTCAGGGCAGCTCATACTGAACGGGACTCTCACTAACTCACTCTAACTCTCACTAACTCACACTAACTCACTCTAACTCTCAGTAACTCAGGGCAGCTCATACTGAATGGGACTCACTCTAACTCACACTAACTCACTCTAACTCTCACTAACTCAGGGCAGCTCATACTGAACAAAACTCCAAACGAAACTTGTGTTTCCTTCTTCTTTCTAGTTTCAGAGACTTTCTTTACAAACCTTCACTTACTGAGGGTAAAATCCTCAAAGACTTATTCTCAGCAAAACTAATCAATGGCCTATACCTTAAGTTATACATTCAGACACGTTATACATGAATTATTGCTCATATTGCATGCAGTGTACCTATACAATATGCATACACACTGTATATATACTACATATACTATATTACTGTATGCTACGTTATTATCACAAGAGGGATGCATGTACAGAAATGTCTCTGACACTTTTGTACATGCATGCACCGACACCGCTTCATTTGAAACGTTTTTTCAAGTTTTATTTTACGGTGTGTATTATATATATATATATCTTTACTTTTATTCCAAAGCAAAATTCAATACAATAATTCTGTGGCATTCCAAAATGGCATCTAAATAGACCTCACATGCATTACATTACAGGCATTTAGCAGATGCTCTTATCCAGAGCGACTTACACAACTTTTTAAATAGCATTTTTACATTGCATCCATTCATACAGCTGGATATATACTGAAGCAATGCAGGTTAAGTACCTTGCTCAAGGGTACAACGGCAGTGTCCTTACCCGGGAATCGAACCTGCGACCTTTCGGTTACAAGCGCAGTTCCTTACCCACTGTGCTACACTCCGTCCATGCATGAACAAACCAAAAACTTTGACGGTTGAAAAAAAAAAAACAAAAAAAAAAAGCGGGCTTGTCGAAGCTCAGCGAGAACCCTCAACGCCCACCGAGCCCACGATCCTCTCAGGTAAAAGGGGGCCACGCGGTCGCCACGCCGACCGCACACTTACGAGAAGGCGGGTTCCGGACAGGGGAAGGCGCCTTCGCTCCGCGAACAGCCCGAGGCGCTTGCTTACGGAACGGAGATGGCCTTGTGATGTCACAGTGGCCGAGAGGGCCGGACGGATTTGCTCTGACAGAGGCGCGGTTTAAAAGTGCAAACGTCAATTCTGTTAGGTTAAGGGAGCTGCCACTCAACCGTCGAGGGTTTTAGAAATATTCAGACCTTGTGAGGGGGCTGGCAGGAAGGCTGTCTGTTTGGCTGTACTTGTTGGGGTCTGTTTGGCTGTACAATTGCTCTGCAACCACTACGCACATTGATTTCCTATGCAATCACTGCAAGAGAGTGCGGTGCATTCATTTAACCTGGAATAATAAAGCCAAAATAAAATCCACTGAATGCATTAAACAAGCTTCAGAGAAGCATCCCATACAGGTGTAAGTGTACCGGAATGGTAGATACAGGTGAGTAAAGTGCACCCCATACCTACATACATCACAGCAGAGAGGGAAATAAAACAAATCCTTCACAGGCAAGACCAGAGCACCTTAAAATCACAGGAAATTAAAATATGTTCATTCTTATCTGACTTTTAGGGAATTGTTCTGTAAAATAGTGGTTTATAAACCCACCAACAGCGCTGCTTTACTTTTCATTTTTAAAAAGAGCTTCATTTTATGACTTAATTTCTGCTCTCGTTCGTTCCAGGAACGGGGCCCTTCCAGAATTTGTTGTGCGTAAGTATTCCCGAGTACCCAAAAAAACATGAAAGATGTTCATTTCAAGCTCCAAAAACTATGAAGTCAACTGTTTGGCCAGTAGTGTTGCCAAACAGCTGAGAAGCATTCTACTGGGCAGGGCTGGACTTACTAACAATGAACGGCTGTACTCCGCTTCTTCGCTCTACTCAATCGCTTCATTATCAAAGATACCAGTTAGAGGGCATATCGCCTTCCATTAAATTTAATTAAATTCAATAAAGCTCTGTGGCGCACTGTGATCGTAGCCTTTCCTAATTGGTTAAATGTGTCTTACGTTACCAAGGCACATTAAACAGCATCCGACAGAAGTGCGTTTGACCAAAGTCACTTCTTGTGACAAAATTTTTTAAAGTGTGTGAGAGTGTAAGAGTGTGAGAGTGTGAGAGTGTAAGAGTGTACCAGTGTGAGAGTGTACGAGTATAAGAGTGTAAGAGTGTGAGTGTGTGTGAGAGTGTACGAGTGTAAGAGTATGAGAGTGTATGAGTGTGAGAGTGTAAGAGTGTGAGAGTGTAAGTGTATAACAGTCGGAGAGTGTGAGAGTGTAAGAGTGTAACAGTCTGAGAGTGTAAGAGTGTGAGAGTGTACGAGTGTAACAGTCTGAGAGTGTGAGAGTGTAAGAGTGTAATAGTCTGAGAGTGTAAGAGTGAGAGTGTACGAGTGTGAGAGTGTAAGAGTGTAACAGTCTGAGAGTGTAAGAATGTGAGTGTGAGAGTGTAAGAGTGAGAGTGTACAAGTGTAAGAGTGTAATAGTCTGAGAGTGTAAGAGTGAGAGTGTACGAGTGTGAGAGTGTAAGAGTGTAAGAGTGAGAGTGTACGAGTATGAGAGTGTACGAGTGTAACAGTCTGAGCGTGTAAGAGTGAGAGTGTACGAGTGTAACAGTCTGAGAGTATAAGAGTGTAACAGTGTGAGAGTGTGAGAGTGTAAGAGTGTAACAGTCTGAGAGTGTAAGAATGTGAGAGTGTGAGAGTGTAAGAGTGTGAGTGGCTGCAGTTGTCCCCTAATGCAGAGGCCAGAGGGAGGCTGCCTTAGCAAACACAAGGCTTGGCAAAGAACAACCCAGAGACTCCTGTGTGTGAGCACCCACGCAAGCGCAGCAAACAGCTTTCCCAGGGGCTCATTCCAACCACTTCACTTATCCATCCTCATTTCCTCAGTCCTAGGAACTGACTGAAGCCCACCATCTTTGAAGACATTCCAGCCTGTCGAATGCTCCTCGAGTGCAGCCTTTCTTGGACGTCTGTTTTTGGAACGCGCGGTGCACAAACGACACACCTGCGGATCCACCCCTCCCCATCCGCCTCGTCCGCGATCCAGGCGGCTTCAGACGGACGCCGGGACGAACGAGGACGTCGAGTTTGCTTGACGTCGTCCGTTACTGCGTCCCGTTTGTCCTCGATTTGCGTGGAGCGAGGAAAGGACGCGAGGAAGAGACGTGAAGGAGTGAAAATGAGCGACCGGGGGGGAGAAAAAACCCCTCGTGAAACGCAAACCCTTTCTGTCGACGCAAAGCCTGGGGTCTGTCAACACTTGTCCTCAACGTTTTACCGACAATCCAATGCAAGTGTTAGCACTTACCGTTCACCGAAGTGCACCGAAATGAACCTGCCAGAATGTGCATTTGTGAATAAAAAATTAACCCTTTTGCTGTAAGTCAATCTTAAGGAGAAATGTTGATTGAAAACAGCGAGTTTCACAGAGTGAATAGAGATATCTATGCCCTGGAGAGTGGATGACATTGGCTGTGATGTCTAATGAAAAACAGCTTGCTTGCATCCTTAAAGTGCACATGATGTTGTGCAGAGCCTGTGCTTTGTGGCTTATCAGAGCAGCATGAGGAACCCGCCCTACTGCCGTTTCTTATGCTCTGTCAGAAACATTCCCTCACGCTCTCTGTACGCACAGCACCGCATACATTTCAGTCAATGGACCCGGGCCAAGACCTAAGCAATGAGCAGACCAAAGCAAACGATCTGATATGACCAATAATATGGTCCTCGTAAACAACCTCACAAAATACTGCACTTCCACATGTACTGCCTCTTATTAAAGCGTGGTATTGAGCACCATTGTAAGAAATATTTTTGAAATTATACAAATGGCTCTTCAAAAAAATCATAATTTTTCCATCCACTGGCTTATTTAAATGGGTATATTTCAAGCATTCTGCACATTCTTCCAATGCCACAGCACTTATTCATCCCGTTTTGAGCACTGGGTCTAAAGCCACAGCCATGCACAGAAACATCCTACTCTAATGAAAGCTCTGGCTCGAGTCCCTTTCACAAGGCTGGAAAGATGGCTGTAGTAATGTTAGGAGGACGGAGTGTGGCACAGTGGGTAAGGAACTGCGCTTGTAACCGAAAGGTCGCAGGTTCGATTCCCGGGTGAGGACACTGCCGTTGTATCCTTGAGCAAGGTACTTAACCTGCATTGCTTCAGTATATATCCATATATATACAATGTGACTTGTGCTATGTAAAAAGTTGTGTAAGTCGCTCTGGATAAGAGCGTCTGCTAAATGCCTGTAATGTAATGTAGCCTCGTTACAATAGTCCACCGTTCTTCCCTATCCCAGCGGTTCTTTAACTCTTCCCTGAGCTAATGGCTGAAACCAGACGCTGACAGGACAGACGCGCCCGGCAAGATGTTTACGCCGCAAAATAATCTGCTGAAGAAAACATTTTGTTTTGGCTTTCGGCTGCTTCGGTGTCGTGAGTGGAAGAAACGAAGGAATGCCTGAGAACAATGCTCAGCTCTGAATGGGTTCCAGCCTGCAGAGTGCTCAGCGCTCAGCTCTGAATGGGCCCCAGCCTGCAGAGTGCTCAGCGCTCAGCTCTGAATGGATTCCAGCCTGCAGAGTGCTCAGCGCTCAGCTCTGAATGGGCTCCAGCCTGCAGAGTTCTCAGCGCTCAGCTCTGAATGGGCCCCAGCCTGCAGATTTCTCAGCGCTCAGCTCTGAATGGATTCCAGCCTGCAGAGTGCTCAGCGCTCAGCTCTGAATGGGTTCCAGCCTGCAGAGTGCTCAGCGCTCAGCTCTGAATGGGCTCCAGCCTGCAGAGTGCTCAGCGCTCAGAATGGGCTCCAGTCTGCAGAGTGCTCAGCGCTCAGCTCTGAATGGGCTCCAACCTGCAGAGTGCTCAGCGCTCAGCTCTGAATGGGCTCCAGGCTGCAGAGTGCTCAGCGCTCAGCTCTGAATGGGCTCCAGCCTGCAGAGTGCTCAGCGCTCTGAATGGGCTCCAGTCTGCAGAGTGCTCAGCTCTGAATGGGCTCCAGTCTGCAGAGTGCTCAGCGCTCAGCTCTGAATGGGCCCCAGACTGCAGAGTGCTCAGCACTCAGCTCTGAATGGGCTCCAGCCTGCAGAGTGCTCAGCGCTCTGAATGGGCTCCAGCCTGCAGAGTGCTCAGCGCTCAGCTCTGAATGGGCTCCAGCCTGCAGAGTGCTCAGCGCTCTGAATGGGCTCCAGTCTGCAGAGTGCTTAGCGCTCTGAATGGGCTCCAGTCTGCAGAGTGCTCAGCGCTCAGAATGGGCTCCAGCCTGCAGAGTGCTCAGCACTCAGCTCTGAATGGGCTTCCACTAATCCACTGCTCTAACTAGCTGAATATTTCCTTGCCTGACGTGTTGGACTGAATGTGTGCCGTTGTCAGCTGGAGCTCCCATGCAGTACGCAAGGGGCAATCTCAAAGAATGTAAAAAAAAAAAACAAAGAACGTAAGCAGCCAGTTAAATGGCTCTGGGGGGGGGGGGTTGTTGCTCTCTGTTGACTGAGAAGGGATGGGAATTCAAATGTTTTGGATGGGCATTGGCGTGGAACATGTATTCAGTATTCATGTATTATAGCCTACCCCACTCACTCACTCTGTCTCTCACATACACACACTCACACACTCTCTCACACACACACACACATACACACACTCACACACTCTCACACACACACACACACACACACACACATACACACACACACTCACACACTCTCTCACACACACACACTCACACTCTCTCTCACATACACACTCACACACACTCACATACTTTCTCTCACAGACACACACATGCACACACACACACACACATGCACACACTCACTCACACTCTCTCTCACACACACATGCACACACACACACACACAGCTAATCCACTGCTCTAACTGGCTGAATATTTCCTTGCCTGACGTGTTGTGTGCTGTTGTCAGCTGGAGCTCCCATGCAGTACACAAGGGGCAATTGCAGTTCCATCACTCAAACATCAAATCCTGGAGCCACACAATATTTGGATGCCCTGTTAAAGGAGACGCCTGGTCCCTGGTGTGCAGTGACAGAGGCCTCTGCGTGCAGTTCGCATCTCCTGCTCCGCGTCTGGCTCATACATTACATTACAGGCATTTAGCAGACGCTCTTATCCAGAGCGACTTACACAACTTTTTTTTTACATGGCATTTTTACATTGTATCCATTTATACAGCTGGATATATACTGAAGCAATTTCGGTGAAGTACCTTGCTCAAGGGTACGACGGCAGTGTCCTTACCCGGGAATCGAACCTGCGACCTTTCGGTTACAAGTCTAGTTCCTTACCCGCTGTGCTACACTCTGCCATACGAACGCTATGTGGACTCATCAGTTGTCAAAGGGGATCACATCTAATCCACTCAGCTCAAGCACCTCGGGGCCTCCCGTAGAAGGAAAGGGGGCGCTTCGGAGGCCAGGACTTCAAAGATGCCTTGGGCCCGCCGCTGTCTGTGACCCCCCTGTCCGAGCCTCGCCCGAGTTCGCAAAGAGGTCGCCGTCTGAATTCGCCACCTCGAACGCGCCGCCGGCAACGTCTGGCGACCGCGACGGCTCAGCCGAGCCTCGAGACGCACAACTCAATGGAAGTCTATGTTTATTTTTACAGCGCGTCGCAGTCAGACGCGAAGCCCTCCCGCCAATTTTGTCGACCGAAGTCCCTGCTCGCGGTTTTCGGGTCAGCGTCGATTAATTTTGCGATTCGAAACAACGCCGTCGTTCGCGACGGATCGCAGAGGGGCGAAACGAATCTGACGGCCAAGCCCCGTAAAGGAAGACGGACTCTGACGTTTCCGCTGTAATTAAAACATTCCGCATTTGTCTTCAGCGTTCAATTACAGATCACCGCAATCGCGTCGTCTGGGAGAGAAGAAATTAAACTTCAGTCTTCTTTGCAGTCTGAACTCGCGATGCATTTCTGCGGCTTCCAGGGTTCTGTCGAACCCTCGCAGATAACATTTACAGATAGTTAGTCTCGGCTTTCAATTTCAAAAAGCGCTATGGAATTTTTAAATGGGGGGGGGTGGCTTGCCACAGTGAATGTCCTATGTTAGCGATCCGGTACTTATTTTTCCTGTCAAATAGAAGGAAAAGATGAAAGCCAGTCTACTTCGTTTCCATTTAAATGCTGGGTACGGCAGTATCTCCATAAACAAACGTTGTGGCCGCTGTGTTTAAAACGTAACCCTTATGCTAATGCGCCCTACCCCTCGAACTGAAGCCACAGAACAGAGGGGAGAGACTTTAAAGAATATCCAAAAGTAAAGTCCACGCGCTTTCAGCCAAGCTTTCAACGAAATGGACGTTTTTAGGTGCTCGACAGTAGAGGACGATATATATATTTAAAGAATATATTCTGGCGTACTGAGCCCATTTCCAAAAGCAGTTACTCTGACACAGTCCCAACGAGTTCGGCCGGAATTTGAAAAACAAACTTTACTGAGTTGAGAGAGAGAGAGAGAGAGCGACCTTTGACCCCAGGGATACCCTGGTGAGCAGCGCGGTCCGCCCCCCAGGGCGACGCCCGCGCCGGGGATTACGGGCGTGTTAAAGGCGGCGGTGAGACCCCCCCCCCCCCGTCCCATTACCCCCCCCCCCAACGCTACAGCCGCGCGCGGAGACTGAACGTGCGGTCGAAAGGACGCCCCGGCCTATAAACGCTCACGGCCCTTCTGTCGCCCTGCCGCGGCGCGACTCCTTCCGCTGTCTCGTTAAACCTTCGGTCTGGATAATTAAAAACCTTCAATTAGGAAGCGGCTTTGTACAGAGAGAACGGCTTCCAAATTCATAACAGGCTGCACTGAAACAATTCGACGTAGATATTACAAGCGGCAGGAATGCCATTAGGAAATAAAAGCAGAACGTCTCCAGGACCGCAAATATGCTAGTGAAACGAATCCATCGAATCCAATCCGTTTCACAAATGTGTCCGTGGCACATTTGAAATTGTTTCAAATGACGTGCAGGAGGAATTCACCCAGAAATGAAAAAGATGTTTTTTATAACTGCAGGCATTAATACGAACGCCCGTAGTACGATACTTGCGAGACCCTGTTTGGCAAAGTAGCACTCTTCAGACTAATTGCTCCTGATCACGCTGGGTGGAATACCTGCGCTCCTGTTTGGGTACAAAAAAGTGCACACAGGTGCAGCACTTGTCAAACTGTCAACGCACTTTTCCTACGTTTAAGCTTCATCCTGAAAGAGAACACTAGAGCTGCCATTTCTGAATTTCTCTGATATTTCATTGCAAAAGCCTTCATCTATGTCCGACTTGTTGCTGAAATACTTGAGTTGTATTACAATGCCAAGTTGGAAGACTTGATTTTGCACCGGAATAAAAAAAAAATAAATAAAATAAAATAAAAAACGTTTCATAATCTAAGAAAATGAATCATGCTCAACTTCAAAATTAATATGCACATGAAAGCACGGCTCTGTTCTGCAGCAGGGACGACAAAATTCTCAGGCTGCTATCACGCGCCTCATCTTTATTCTGCTTATTTATTTAAATTAACTCTTCATTTCTCTAATATGCACAACAGATGGGACGGCATTTGCTCTGAAACGCCAGGCGTCCTGTCATAAGGGGTGAGGGGGCTTCTTTTTCGATCGCCGCCCTCTCCGTGTTATTAATCAGATAAAACCCAGACTGTTTCTCTTGACGTCGCATATCTGAGTCGGCGCGCAATTAAGTCGCCGTGGTTACTCAAAGGACTGGGGTCGCGGGCTCCAGGCGTTTGCTAAGTCATGCTAAGTTGGTAAAGCTGTGTGCAATGAGGCAACGGCTCACGGTTTTGCATTGGAGTTGACTGCGGAGTGTGTGAGAGTGGAACTGCTACCGAGAGAGCAAAGTAACGTATCTTCTCCACCATTGCTCAGCCGCGCCGAGCCGAGCCGAATCAGTTTGAAACGGATTTGTGCGCTAACCAGACATTACATTACATTACATTTACTATTCACACACTCACCATAGAAAGTGCATGCGGAAAGCTATTCACACACTCACCATAGAAAGTGCATGCGGAAAGCTATTCACACACTCACCATAGAAAGTGCATGCGGAAAGCTATTCACACACTCACCATAGAAAGTGCATGCGGAAAGCTATTCACACACTCACCATAGAAAGTGCATGCGGAAAGCTATTCACACACTCACCATAGAAAGTGCATGCGGAAAGCTATTCACACACTCACCATAGAAAGTTCATGCAGAAAGCTATTCACACACACTCCATACAAAGTGCATACTCCATACTCCATACAAAGTGCATGCAGAAAGCTATTCACACACACTCCATACAAAGTGCAAGTGGAACGAACTCCCCGTCCCTCTCCGAACCTCCCCATCACTATCCATCTTCCGCCGTGGCCTGAAGACTCATCTCTTCAGACTATACCTAGAATAACCACCACCATGCTGTGTATATATATATATATATATTATAAAAAAAAAAAAAAAAAAAAAAAAAAAAAAAAAAAAAAAAAAACCTTTTTCCTTGTCACTTGTTACATGTTGCCCCATCCCTGCACTTCTTGGTAAATTGTATTTGTCCTAATACTCCAGCTTAATCTTCTGCCTAGTTTGGCTTTGCAGATGTTAGACCAGGATAGTGTTCATTGTTCTCAGCTAGAAATGGCTGTACAAAATAAGTAATTGTACCTTACTGAACCCGTGTTCAGCAGTTGTCTACGATCATGAAAATGCACTTCTTGTACGTCGCTTTGGATAAAAGCGTCTGCCAAATGAATGTAATGAATGAATAATGAATAATGCATGCAGAAAGCTATTCACACTCACCATAGAAAGTGCACGCAGAAGGAAAGGACATCCCTCTCTCATTACATTACATTACAGGCATTTGGCAGACACTCTTATCCAGAGCGACGTACAACAAAGTGTATAACCACAACCAGGAACAAGTGTGTCGAAAACCCTAGAGAGAAGTACCATTCCAAGTGCAGGGAACAACCGCATAGTTCAACTTGGACCCTGAAGGTTAAACTGATTAACACTAACACAAACGAGAACGGCAACGACGCAGTCTATGCAAAAATACAAGCAGTAGTTAAGACGAGTGCATTAACTAAGTCACCTACGAAACAGCTGCCTAGTTACAACCCTAAGCTTACAGTCATTTAAGAGACTACAGGGAGGTAGGGAGGGATGGGGAGAGGTGCAGCCTGAAGAGGTGAGTCTTCAGTCGTCACTTGAAGAGGGTCAGTGTCTCAGCTGTTCTGACCGGGGGCGACATAGCTCAGGAGGTAAGACCGATTGTCGAAGTGTCCTTGAGCAAGACACCTAACCCCTAACTGCTCTGGCGAATGAGAGGCATCAATTGTAAAGCGCTTTGGATAAAAGCGCTATATAAATGCAGTCCATTTACCATTTACCTCCACGGGGAGGTCATTCCACCATCGTGGGGCCAGAGCAGACAGGGGGAGTGTAAGACCACGTAAACCACGCCGCACCTGAGAACCCGCGAACCCCAAAGCGCACGGAGCCTCGAGCCAGGAAGGCGGCTTCGCTAGCAGAACGCGCGCCGCGCCACATAATGGATAAGAGCGTCTGCTAAATGCCTGTAATGTAATGTAATGTAATGTAATGTAATGTAATGTAATGTAATCTCTCGCTAACGTAAAGCGGGGAACGCCGAGCGCGCCGGCGGGCGCTAACGGAAATTAGCGCCGGCAGGGGAAATTCAGATAAATAGCCGCCCGTAAATATGCGCAACGGTTCCCTCGTTCGCCCGCCAACCCGCCGCATGAGTCACGTGACGACGACGGGGCACCAAACCGAACCGAACTTCTGAATGAGTAGACCCGTCTGATTTCTTTGTCTTTTTCGGGGGAAGGTTGATAAAAGCGTTTTCAAAATTGACCTTTTAAAATCGCTAGCGTTGGGGGATTTCACTTTGAAGACAAAGACTCTTTTCACAGGGGGTGAGGGTGACAGCGTCACTCAGAAAGCGGTCAACGGACGTCAGCTGTGACTCGAGTTCCCTCTCCGCGACGCCAGCCAATGCTCGTATGACGAACTTACGCTGCCTTCTCCGCGGCCTGCTTTCAACCTACACACAACCGGACGCACGTCAGAACGCTAAAACGTGACGTGCTCCAGAGAGCAACGTTCACGAAAAGTGCCGAGGGAGAGAAAATCGACTCAGTATCCGACGAAAAGAGCATTGGGCACTGAATCTTCAATATGGTAAATGGACTGCATTTATATAGCGCTTTTATCCAAAGCGCTTTACAATTGATGCCTCTCATTCGCCAGAGCAGTTAGGGGTTAGGTGTCTTGCTCAAGGACACTTCGACACGCCCAGAGCGGGGTTTGAACCGGCAACCCTCCGACTGCCAGACAATCGGTCTTACCTCCTGAGCTATGTCGCCAATAAGATTCGGATTTCGGCGTTTCCCTTCGCCCCCCGCGGCCGTTTCGCGTCCCGTCTCTTCCCTTCGGGTCACTCTGCCGAGAGGGGCGAGAGCGAGGATCGGACGCGCGGTCGGAAAGCGCCAGGGCGTTCTCTTCGAGAGCGCAGCTGCGGAAAGCCTGAAGCTCCAGCAAGGCACAACTCCTCCCGTACGCGTCTGCTCGTGATTAACGTTAGCCTAAAACAGGCGGCTTTACGTTAGCGAGAGATTACATTACATTACAGGCGTTTAGCAGACGCTCTTATCCAGAGCGACTTACACAACTTTTTACTTAGCATTTTACATTGTATCCTTTTATACAGCTGGATATGAACTGAAGCAATGCAGGTTAAGTACCTTGCTCAAGGGTACAACAGCAGCGTCCGCCCTACAAACTGCAGGGGAAAGCCGCCGTGATTGTCATAAAGCTGCTTCAAATCCCCAGTCGTTAAAATTTCCGTAATAATCCGCTAATGCGTATCGTGTGTAGCGCAGTCGTTCCAATGGCCTTCGGCAGGCGCTTATTCTACATCGCTTTTGGATAAAAAGTGTAGCACAGTGGGTAAGGAACTGGGCTTGTAACCGAAAGGTCGCAGGTTCGATTCCCGGGTAAGGACACTGCCGTTTGTACCCTTGAGCAAGGTACTTAACCTGCATTGCTTCAGTATATATCCAGCTGTATAAATGGATACAATGTAAAATGCTATGTAAAAAAAGTTGTGTAAGTCGCTCTGGATAAGAGCGTCTGCTAAATGCCTGTAGTGTGTGTGTGTGTGTGTAATACAAATGTGGTTACTGCACATGACTAATTACGATACATGAACCATTCCATCCACTGTATATTAGTATTTACATGGTGGCAGTACTTTTTTTAAAGGTTTATTCTACATTTGCCTTTCCTCTCTGAAATGTATTTTCTCTATAACGTTTGTGACAAACTATATGTAACAAACCCAAATAAATGCATACAAAAATGAGCCAAAATGGCGGCCGGTGTAAGCCTTTTCACAGGTGAACCAGAGGTGTAACTCGTACAAGAGGCAAGCACGCTGTATTGCGTGTGTATGACATGCTGCCCGCCCCGGCCCCACAGCCAGTTAGACTCCCTTCTACAGAAGCACACACAGACGCAGTCTGCTCAAGAACGCCATCCAGGTCAGCTCTGGGACGGCTTAGTTCTGCACCACGGGACGCATGAGCCAACAGTGCAGTGTCAGACACTCACCACTAGGGGGGGGGGGTGTGTGACCTGGTCCACACTCGGGCGGACCGCAGTGTGAAACGGAGAACTTAGCGAGACAGGAAAAAAAATCCCGCACCCCGTCAAAGTCAAGTTTCCCTCAAACGTCTAGTCTCGCGCCCGAACCTGGGCGGCTTTCCGTCCCGCGTTAAGCGCCCTTTCCGCTTCGCGGCAAAAGCCGAGCTGAAGCGCGGCGGCAGCCAGGTTAAACAGGGCTCGAACCCGCCCGTTATCAGGAGAGATGAGAGCAGTCGGTTCGTCGAACAGCGCTCGGACGCGCGGCGCCGCTTTCTCTGAGTGTGAGGCTGCGCGTTGGGGCTTGGCACTGCCGAACCGCACGCGTGCGGCGACGCTGAGCCTGCGCGCTGGGGAGAAGGCAGAGTGGTGGGCGTGGCCTGCAGCCGGGCCTCTGGAAGCCATTAAGAGCTCTTTCCTGCTTTATTTCATACCCTCCGAAGCGCTGGGGCTTTTGTGGGCTGGAGTCACGAGCCACCCCCCCGCCCCCCGCATCACGCCCCAAACTGGCGGGAATCCACGAGATGTCATTTTACCTAGGCGTATACTGAGCAAAACGCATCGACCCCCCAGCACCTCCACCCCCACCCCCCCACCCCCCGCCGCCGTTCCAGCGCAGAATGAAGGGCGGCCGGGGCGCGGAGTCACCGCGCGCGTGAAGGCCTGATAGCCGCTAGCGCCGAAGCTAACGCTCAGCCTCTAGGGCAACATAGCTCAGGAGGTAAGACCGATTGTCTGGCAGTCGGAGGGTTGCCAGTTCAAACCCCGCCCTGGGCGTGTCGAAGTGTCCTTGAGTAAGACACCTAATCCTTAACTGCTCTGGCGAATGAGAGGCATCAATTGTAAAGCGCTATATAAAATGCAGTCCATGCCTCTGGGCGCACAGCAGCCTGACCGCACGCGCTCGTTAACGGGCGCCCCTCTGGTGACACTGCGGCGGCGCGGACGCGTGAGAGAGCGCACAGGGATGAAAGGACATCGTCCGTCCCTTTTCCCACACTGCAAAAACGTTCGGTGTAAATTCAACTCAGAGTACAGTGGCGTGAAAAAGTCTTCGCCTGGGCCCCATCCTGATTTCTTCCGTTTTTGCATATTTGTCGCACCGAACGGTTTCAAAATATAATAGTCGACAAAAGGAACCTGAGTAAACACGAAACACATTTATTGAGTTATTATTTCATTTATTTAATGAAAAAAGGAATCAAACACGAACATCACCCGCGTGAAAACGTTAAAGCAAACACTTCTTCGCGGCGCTACATATGAGTCCAACATGTACTCTGTCGGAGTTGATTCGACACCGAAAGCTTTACTCTGCAAACAAACCAAACGTTCCCAAGCCACTTGGGGCGTGGCCCGCCTGATTGGCAGGGGGAATCCCGGGCTGCGGTTGGCCAGCGAGAGGCTTGGGCCAGAGCTCTGCCAGTCAGGGAAGAGCCCAGGATCTTCGCTCTCCGCCCCGCCCCCCCCCCGACGAATAAAGCATCGACTGCTGTCCGGCCAACGCGAGCACCCGTAACCGCCACCGTGTCCAGCGCCCGGGGGCAACAGCAGCCCCCCGCGTTCACAGCAAGGCCAGAACAACGGCTAAACGGAACTGCATTTATATAGCGCTTTCATCCAAAGCGCTTTGCAACTGATGTCTCTCATTCACCAGAGCAGTTAGGGGTTCGGTGTCTTGGTCAGGGACACTTCGACACGCCCCAGGGCGGGTGATCGAACCGGCAACCCCCCGACTGCCAGACGACACGGCTCTTACCCCCTGAGCCATGTCGCCCCACACGGCTCACGTTGTCCCATAAACCGGCCTCCCGAAACTCCGTAGCCGTTTGCTAGAAGACGACTACCGGAATTGTCCCGGGTACCGTTTTCACGGGGAGAAAAAAATGCGAGGCTATTTTCAATAACTTTCTTCCGGGACCAGTGTAAACGTCTCCGGCTCTAACCTCAGCTGCTGACGGATGCACGCAGACAAATATGCATTCGCGAAGCACAATCAGCAGGGTGGAAGTGCTGGATGCTTCGCAGTTGGCACATAGAGATGTAAACTACGCAAAAATGAGCAAACTGCAGGACATATGAAACGCATATGCGTGGAAATATAGATCAGAAAAACGTGTGTGATACGTGTGCTGGCCCATGCCTCGATATGTCCACCAAAATGACCAGAAACGTACGTGTTAAAAAGCAACACGCAAATACTTTCAGAATACTTGGCGGCCTCCCTTCAATAGTGCATGTTAATAACTGCATGTTTATTGCTTCAACTCATAACCATGGAAACCCTCTAAAATGTCTTGCATATTAAATAGCACTCCATTATGAGCTGAAGGCAATAGACGTGGAATATAAGATATGCAATGATGATTGGAGCATAACCTCAGAATAGTGACAGTACATTTAGGAGGATTTTAGCGCTGAAAATCTCAGCGGTTTGCACGCCTTCCAACACAAACAGCTGCCTTATGATGATCTGAGCAAGCCGTACAGACAGTTTAATTACCGACACTTAGACTGTGAAACATTTTAAAGGCACAAAAATATTCCCAGCAATGATGACTAACTGAGCTGATTTACAAATGAACAATCAGTGTCCTACAGCCAAAACAAAGGCCCATAGTCTATGAGCCATGCACTACAGCGCAAAACTGTGCTATAGGGTTGCAGTGTAGGGTTTTAGTGCGCTATAGGGTTTCACTGTATTATAGGGTTACAGTGTTCTATAGGGTTACAGTGTTCTATAGGGTTACAGTGTGCTATAGGGTTTCACTGTGCTATAAGGGTTACAGTGTACTATAGGGTTACAGTGTTCTATAGGGTTACAGTGTGCTATAGGGTTACAGTGTGCTATAGGGTTACAGTGTTCTATAGGGTTACAGTGTTCTATAGGGTTACACTGTGCTATAGGGTTACAGTGTTCTATAGGGTTACAGTGTGCTATAGGGTTTCACTGTGCTATAGGGTTACAGTGCACTATAGGGTTTCACTGTGCTATAGGGTTACAGTGTGCTATAGGGTTTCACTGTGCTATAGGGTTACAGTGTGCTATAAGGTTACAGTGTTCTATAGGGTTACAGTGTTCTATAGGGTTACAGTGTTCTATAGGGTTACAGTGTTCTATAGGGTTACAGTGCGCTATAGGGTTACACTGTGCTATAGGGTTACAGTGTTCTATAGGGTTACAGTGTGCTATAGGGTTTCACTGTGCTATAGGGTTACAGTGCACTATAGGGTTTCACTGTGCTATAGGGTTACAGTGTGCTATAGGGTTTCACTGTGCTATAGGGTTACAGTGCACTATAGGGTTTCACTGTGCTATAGGGTTACAGTGCACTATAGGGTTTCACTGTGCTATAGGGTTACAGTGCGCTATAGGGTTACAGTGTGCTATAGGGTTACAGTGTTCTATGGGGTTACAGTGTTCTATATGGGTTTAGTGCGCTATAGGGTTTCACTGTGCTATAGGGTTAGTGTGCTATAGGGTTACAGTGTTCTATAGGGTTACAGTGTTCTATAGGGTTTCACTGTGCTATAGGGTTTCACTGTGCTATAGGGTTACAGTGTGCTATAGGGTCACACTGTGCTATAGGGTTACAGTGTTCTATAGGGTTACAGTGCGCTATAGGGTTTCACTGTGCTATAGGGTTACAGTACAGAGGTGCATTCGGCAGTGAGGACCGATTAAAGCAGAAGCTGATTTATATTTTTACATTAAAAACCTCAGCAGTCAGCACTGTTTGATAACATCAATACTCACACAGTTCTACTGGATTTGTTTTCATTTAATTTATTGAGTTTACTGATTGCATAAATCCCTGAGATGCAAAGGATTTATAGATCAATGTGCTGGTCATTTCAATGAACCATATTAGGAAATGCCTTTGATTTGCCATGGTAACGCCCCGGAAATGACATTGATTTGCCATGGTAACACCCCGGAAATGACATTGATTTGCCATGGTAAATAATTACAGATTAAAAGCCACCGGCACCCAGCGGTGTCAGACAGAGTTCAGACTACCTGGGGTCTCACTTTGGAGCTCATCACGAGAGTCCTCGGCGTAGAGTAGACAATACACAGAGGCGTACGCGAGTTCACGTCAGGGATAGAGTCCTTCTGAAACATCCGACATTTTAGACAGCCAATGTCTGCAGAAGGGCAGAATCCAGATGTTCCGGACCAGAGACCCGTCTCTGCTTCCCCCCCCCACCGCTCTTCGAACAGACCCGTCGCCTGCAGCGGTCCGTTAAATCAGACGCGGGACGCGTGGCGCGCCTCGCCCCCGGCCCGGGGCTGGGAGCAGTCAGAGGCGTCCCTATAGTTACACGGTGATGAGCACCTGGAAACTATGTCTCCATCATTTTTCAAGTACTACGTGTGAGGACTTCCAGGGGTCTTTGAGGAGCACAAAGACATCCCATTGCAGGCACACGAAAGGGCCTCCAGGTTGTTCTGCACTGAACGCACTTACAGCAGCCTTCAGGGGTTCTCATAACCGGTCTCTATGCCTGGACCATCGGTCAGAGCAGACAAACCTGAAACTAGCTGAACGTGTCTGTTTCTCGCAGTACTGGGCCACACTAGGGCCAGCTCCCTTAAGAATGAAGACCCTCTCAGCATGGCATTAAAAAGCTTATATAATAATTAAGTAATGTGAAAGGTCAAAGGTGGAGGAGTTGTCGGGCCCGGCAGTCCAGCCAGCGCTGATCCGTGACCCTGAATAAGACACGCTTTGGGAGCGACCCCCCTGAATCGGACGCGCCTCAAAAGCGGCCTCCCTCCCCGGCAGCGGTACTTCCGGCTTGGTCAGACGTTCCTGCGAACACGATTGGCTGTGTTCGAGGGTGGGAAGCCGGTGAGGGGTATGAGTCCTGATCGCTGCATTAGCGACTCCCACTGGTTGGTCTGTACGCCTGTTCAGCAGGGAGGGGATCTGGGAGAGATAACGTGAACATGTGGTAGTCTACGCCCTCCCCAGACCAACAGGATAGCGCATCGACCAGGACTGTGATACACACAGGGAATTGGTATAATGACTAAATTGGGGAGAAAATGGGAGAAAAATGGCAAAACAATTTTTTTAAAAGAGCGGCCTCCCTGAAACGGACGCACCTCGAGAGCGGCCTCCCTGAAACAAACGCGCTTCGGCTCCCATCAGGCAGTTCACCAGTAGGAAGTTCACCCGCGCACGCAGTTCACCAGCAGGAAGCCGGTCCTGCGTTTCCCCATCCTGTCACCTGCTAATTTCCACGCATTACTGAGTGTCGGTTAATACGCACATGATTACAGTGCTGAGAGGGACACAGCTGAAACTTGAACGGTGCTAGAGATCCAGGTGTCTGGCAGCGTGAGTGAATGGGGCATATTTACATATCGAAATGATGCCACATTGTCGGTAAAATACTTGCAGTTCAGCTGTCAGCCGAGTCAGTGGCTCTCAAACTCGGTCCTGAGGGAAACCCTGTGCACGATTCGTTTTGGTTACAACTGCAACTGCAATCCCAGATTTTTAAGAAGCTGTTCAAGTTTACTTAATTAGACCTTTCCATGTTTTAAAGGGATTATTTACCTTCTCATGAAATAGCAGTGCACGCCACGAAGACCAAAAGTCCCATATTCACATTGTGTTTTACTGCAAATGCTGAACCACTGACTGAGGCGAATCAACAGGCTCCTAACTGGTGAAAGTGTGGACACCTGGCCACTGAAACTAACCATTTGGAAGATAATGAATAATTCAATGACAGAGCCACTGATAACAAGCCAAACCTGCATTGACTTAATAAGACTAAAGAAAATTTTTTTTGAAGAAACAGCCTAAACACTTGTGGTCAACACCCTTAATTGAGCGAGAAATTGGTCGTAACAATAGCCAGAATGCATAGGCGTCCCCCAGGACCGAGTTTGAGAAGTTACAGACTGGCAGTAAAAAAAAAAGCCATGCCTACATAGCACTGGGGTTTAGTGCCTTCCAAGCAGCAGTATACTGTATTACGCTTCCTTCACAATATTACTGGGGCTGCACTGATCCAGCTAAAACCTTCTATCCGTGTCCCCTACAGCCAGGGGTACCTGAAGCTGCGCGCTCAAGAGCATCTTAAATTCTGCCAGCAGGTCACTCCTGAAAAACTGCAGGGCAGGGCTGCCCAACCCTGTTTCTGGATATCTACGGTCCTGTAGGTTTTCACTCCAACCCTAATGAAGCACACCTGACTCTACTAATTAGCAGCTCAGTGAGATCTCCAGCTGTTGAATGAGGTGTGGCTTTGTTAGGGTTGGAGTGAAAACCTACAGGACAGTAGATCTCCAGTGACAGTAGCAGTGAAAACCTACAGGACAGTAGATCTCCAGTGACAGGGCCGGAGTGAAAACCTACAGGACAGTAGATCTCCAGTGACAGGGCTGGAGTGAAAACCTACAGGACAGTAGATCTCCAGTGACAGGGCTGGAGTGAAAACCTACAGGACAGTAGATCTCCAGTGACAGGGCTGGAGTGAAAACCTACAGGACAGTAGATCTCCAGTGACAGTAGCAGTGAAAACCTACAGGACAGTAGATCTCCAGTGACAGTAGCAGTGAAAACCTACAGGACAATAGATCTCCAGTGACAGTAGCAGTGAAAACCTACAGGACGGTAGATCTCCAGTGACAGTAGCAGTGAAAACCTACAGGACAGTAGATCTCCAGTGACAGTAGCAGTGAAAACCTACAGGACAGTAGATCTCCAGTGACAGGGTTGGGCAGCCCCATGGCAGAGGCACGCTAAGATGCTTGACGTGTGCTTGAATGGGAGATATCAGAGGGTAACCAGATCGTATGAAATTGTAATGATGGCCAGTAGGGGGCAGGTTTCTCTCACCCGACTGCCCCAGGAGGTGCTTTTGGAGTGCTGTAGAACCTGCCATGAGTTCCCCAGCTTGTTTAAATTAAGTCCTAGGGCCTCCAAGTGCATGCTGGGTTTTGTTCCTGCTGATTTATTTGTAAATTAGTGGGTTTTTTTCCTTCTTTTTCTTCAAAATAAATAGCATTCCCAAATTATTTTACTTAAATTGGTTTAACATAATGCATGCATGCCTCATTTCAATTTGCTTTGTCTTTGAAATGTAAAATGATTTAGATTCAGGGAACAGGTGTTAACACCCATTTCAACAAAGGTCCGCGCTGATTTTTCCTGTCGCACTATATTTTAATCGATTAATAATGTAACATCTTTATTAAGAAATCGTCAGCATATGTTTGAGAAGTGATCTAACATGCATTCTTCATGACATACGTAAAAGAGGGTAAACAATTCATCATTAGACATTTAAAGTGTCTAACTATGAACAATGAACAGCTCATTGCAATTAAGGAGTGGAATTTGGACTGAAAGCAATGCGGTTGCTCAAGAAGTTTAAAATCCCCTGCTCTAACCAAAGAAAATGTACTCAAAAAATGTTATTTTAGGTAACTGAATACTTGATGCCCAAATAATGTTACATCAAACGGCCACTAGAGGGAGCTACAGATTTGCACCTGGAAACTATCCCTCCAGATGTCACGGTATTTCTTCTTTTTGTAGCCTTCCTCATATTCCTCATAAGGGGGAATCAGGGCTGCTAAAATACTGCCTGAAAACAGACACAATCTACAAATCGAGGCTAAGAAAGGACAGGACCACACAGCCTTCATTTCTAATCGGAGAAACGCACAGGTCTTCTTCAAATGTCTTGGAAGAGTCCTACATTAACCAGAAGAGGGCAGTCATGTTCCATTCGGATTTTGCTGAGCAGACCACAGACAATATAACTGTAAAGGAGCCTAACAATCCCTGAAAAGAAAATATTTATGCTGGGTTGTCTTGCTATTTCTCATGTCCATATCCCCATATTTAAATTCCTAATTTCCTATTTTTAAATGTATTATCATATCCCGATACCCTCAATAGCATTAAACCACGTCTCTGAAAAGTATATTGGCTCCTTTGTGTACTAACATTATTCTATTCATTTGACATGCAATAATTCAATTTAACTGCTGTTCTAGGTTGGACAGTCCATTTCTGACATTTGAATGTTGGAATGATGCTGAACATACAGTCAGGTCCATAAGTATTTGGACAGTGAAACAATTTATCATTTTGGCTGTGTACGCCACCACAATGGATTTGAAATGAAACAATCAAGATGTGATTTAAGTGTAGACTTTCAGCTTTAATTTAAGGTTTTTGTCAAAAATATTGTAGAACAATGTAGAAATTACAACCATTTTTATACATAGCGCCCCCCCCCCCCCCCCCCCCCCCCCCCCCCCAATTTTAGAGGCTCAAAAGTAATTGGACAAACTAACATAATCATAAATTAAAATGTCATTTTTAATACTTGGTTGCAAATCCATTGCAGTCAATGACTGCCTGAAGTCTTGAAACCATAGACATCACCAGACACTGGGTTTCTTCCCTGGTGATGCTCTGCCAGGCCTCTACTGCAGCTGTCTTCAGTTCCTGCTTGTTCTTGGGGCGTTTTGCCTTCAGTTTTGCCTTCAGCAAGTGAAATGTATGCTCAATTGGATTCAGGTCAGGTGATTGACTTGGCCATTGCAGAACATTCCACTTCTTTGCCTTAAAAAAGTCTTGTGTTGCTTTCGCGGTATTCTTCGGGTCATTGTCCATCTGCACTGTGAAGCGCCGTCCAATGAGTTTTAAAGCATTTGGCTGAATCTGAGCAGACAATATAGCCCTATACACTCCAGAATTCATCCTGCTGCTTTTGTCAGCAGTCACATCATCAGTAAATACAAGGGAACCATACATGCCCACGCCATAACACTACCTCCACCATGCTTCACAGATGAGGTGGTATGCTTTGGATAATGAGCAGTTCCTTCCCTTCTCCATACTCTTCTCTTCCCATCATTCTGGTACAAGTTGACCTTTGTCTCATCTGTCCATAGGATGTTGTTCCAGAACTGTACAGGCTTTTTTAGATGTTTCTTGGCAAACTCTAATCTGGTCTTCCTGTTTTTGAGGCTTACCAATGGTTTACATCTTGTGGTAAACCCTCTGGTGAAGTCTTCTCTTGATTGTTGACTTTGACACAGATACACCTGCCTCCTGGAGGGTGTTAGTGAAATGGCCAATTGTTGTGAAGGGGTTTTTCTTCATGAGGGAAAGTATTCTTCTGTCATCCACGGTTTTCCGTGGTCTTCCGGGCCTTTTGGTGTTCATGAGCTCACCAGTGCGTTCTTTCTTTGAATGTACCAGATAGTTCATTTGGCCACACCTAATGTTTTTGCGATCTCTCTGATGGGTTTTTTGTTTTTTTTCAGCCTAATGATGGCTTGCTTCACCGACAGTGACAGCTCTTTGGACTTCATATTTAGAGTTAACAGCAACAGATTCCAAATGCAAATGCCACACTTGAAATCAATTCTAGAACGTTTATCTGCTTACTTGTAAATTAAATAATGAGGGAATAACACACACCTGGCCATGGAACAGCTGAACAGCCAATTGTCCAATTTTGGTCCCTTAAAAAGGGGGGGACCACATATAAAAAGTGCTGTAATTCCTACACCATTCACCCAATTTGGATGTAAATACCTTCTAATTAAAGCTGAAGGTCTGCACCTTGAGCACATATTCATTTATTTAATATCAACTCCAATGTGCTGTGGTAAACAGCTAAAATAACAATAACTTTGTCAATGTCCAAATATTTATGGACCTGACTGTATGGACCATGGTGCGCAATGCGGACCATTTCTTATTGACACAGGCTGTAATGTTAACCTGCAATAGTAAAGAATGACCACTGCACAAACAATAGCTCCCCAAATAGGTTCTGAAGACCCACTTTGCTTTTTGTTAGCACCATCTATTGATCGGTGCATTTCAGTTCTGCTGTGTATTTTTATTTTATTTCCTTCCAATAACATAATTTAACACAGTTGCATGCTTGGCTTCTTGTCATTTGCTTTGCCTTTGAACTCTTCATTGTACACACATTGGTTAGTTTCAGTGGTCATCTGTCCACAAATTAAACCCAGCTGATTTCACCTGCTCAAATAAAAACGTAACCTCTTTCGACATAAATAATCTCTCATATGGTTCACTGCAGAAAATGAAGGCATTGTTTGCTCACTGATTAAAAGTCATGGATGTGAATACAGAGCATCATCACGTACTTAGATATTTCAGAAATAATATGGCCTTAATTTGCCCGACTAGCATGACATGTGACTTACTAAGAATAATAACAATTGGAATGAAAACCACCAGCATACACTGGAGTGCCCCATGAACGACTTTTGGGAAACACTGACTGATTGCATAACGTTTTCACACGAACTTCTAGTTTGCCCTGTAAAACACGAGTTCATTCCGTAACATTACCCTATAAGCGCCGCTATAAAATGTACCGAACAAGTGCATAGCTTGGTATTTATTTTTATGTAACCTTCATTTCCACGGGCTTGCCTCTCTGAGACAAAACATCTCTTTTTCAATACAAGATAGCAGCATCAGTAACAAAGTTAAAGTTGTTTCCTAACTCTTCTTATTATGGCAGGCCTATATGAACGCGGTCAATAGGCTTGACTTTTAAATTACATGTCCAATTTATTGTTAGTTTTATTTATTTATTTATTGTTAGTATTTATTTCAATATCATACAATCTGTCTTAACAGCTTAACAGCTATGCTATGAACTTACATGACTAAAAACTAAGTAGCTATAATGCTAACATTTCACATTGTTTGTTTACCTTCAGTTAGTAGCCTCGCCTATAAACATTGAAAAAGTCACACAAAACCAAAGGAAACAATTCATAAAATATTAACTTCAACTCGTATGTACGCGTCGTACCACTGTGTCTCAAAAAGAACACGTAAATCATTTCAGAGTATCCTTTCAATTTGTTTATTATTTGTCAAAATGTTCTTACCTTTCCCGAAGCACTTCACGGTTTCTTTTGATTATGCACAATTGTTGCTGATGTCGTGCACGTGCTGAAGTGAGGCTAAAAGCGTCCACTTAGATGCACCCACGAAGAGAGAGAGAGAGAGAAAAAAAATACCGCAATAACCATATACCAAAAAATTCACTAATGAAGTAGTGGTTTCTTTATACAATACAATACTTCGCCTTAAATGGCTGGGAACATAGTTTCACTGTAACTTACAACATTTAATTACATTTTTAAAGACAAAAGTTACTTTCTGCCATTCCTCTTTCTGGAAATTGTACCGCTTTCCGCCAACTGTTGTAATAATGTAAATCTATAGTAAATGAATTGACATATGAAACATTGAGTCAAATATTTACGTAATCTAGTGGAAATGTCAACCCACTGTACCTGTGTGTGTATGGGGCGCCGTTTAGGAAAAAAAAAATCTATATTGTGTGAAAATGTAATGGTTTCTTGGCATATATATATATATATATATATAGATTATATATATTGATCATTTTTCATTGACGGATCTGTCGGTTTGTCATTTCCGTTTATATTGGTTTGTCACTGATGCATTTATTACTTTGTTATTTATACATATCGGTTTGTAATTCGTGCGTTTATTGGTTTGCTTGTCATGCATACCAGTTTGCTTTACATGCATATTGGTTTCATACAGGCATGTATGGATTCAGAATCCACACATATATTGGTTTGTTGTTTACATATGTACAAATGTATTGGTTTGACAGTTGTGCTTGTATATTGGTTTGTTATTGACACATTTATTGGTTTGATTGTCACAAACATTGGTTCACATATATACTGGTTTGCTATGAGCATGTACTGGTTAGTCATTCAATCAATTCATGTTGATTTCGTATGTACGTAACACACACTGACTCAGAACAGATAAGAACCCACAAGCACGACACAGGAGCGATCAGGTGAGAATTCAAGGAGGTTTAATCCAAAAAACAGGCAGGGGTCAGAACCAGGAGACCAATCAGCGAAGGCAAACTTAACAGACAGGGAGCAGGCAGAGAATCAGAGTCCAGGTAATCAGGCAGGAGATCAGACAGGACAGTACAGAAATCAGGTAGTAAATGCTGGCAAGCTCAATGCAATGCAAAAGACAATCTGGCAAGGAACAGGTGGAAATGGACCGGTATATATACTGAGGGACTAATGAGGGAATGGGCTGCAGGTGGGGAAAACCAGGTGAAGGGAATGAGGTGATAGCATGGCATGTGGGAGTGGCAGAATCTGAAACGACAGGAGAGTCAGTGACATGGCATGAGGGAAAAAAAAAAAAACCCAGATGAAGAAACTAAGAGTTAGTAACCATGTAAACAAATGAGTAAACTGAATGAATGAATGAATGAATGAATACAGGGAGATCAGGAAGGATTCATGACAGAACCCCCCCCCCCAAGGACGTCCCCTGATGTCCCACAAGGCTGGTCTGGGTGGTCTCGGAGGACGTCCTGGATGAGGGACGGGTCCAGGGTGGCTCGTGCAGGGACCCACGATCCCTCCTCAGGACCGTATCCCTCCCAATCCACCAGATACTGGAAGCCCAATCCTCTGCGCCGAGACTTCAGTAGGTGACTGACTGTGTAGGGCAGGAGCCCCATCGATCCGGGTGGGCGGTGGGGGTCTGGAGGCAGGCTGAAGCGGGCTGTCCTTACATGGCTTGAGTGAAGGAGCGTGGAAGGTGGGGTGAATGGGGAGAGATCGGGGAAGGTGGGGTGGATGCGGAGAGATCAGGGAAGGTGGGGTGGATGGGGAGAGACCGGAGAAAGTGGGGTGGATGGGGAGAGACTGGAAAAGGTGGGGTGGATGGGGAGAGATTGGAGAAGGTGGGGTGGATGGGGAGAGACCGGAGAAGGTGGGGTCGATGGGGAGAGACTGGAAAAGGTGGGGTGGATGGGGAGAGATTGGAGAAGGTGGGGTGGATGCAGAGAGACCGGAGAAAGTGGGGTGGATGCGGGTGGGGTGGATGCGGAGAGATCGGGGAAGGTGGGGTGGATGGGGAGAGACCAGAGAAGGTGGGGTGGATGCAGAGAGACCGGGGAAGGTGGGGTGGATGGGGAGAGACCGGAGAAGGTGGGGTGGATGCAGAGAGACTGGAGAAGGTGGGGTGGATAGGGAGAGATTGGAGAAGGTGGGGTGGATGCGGACAGACCGGAGAAGGTGGGGTGGATGCGGAGAGACCAGAGAAGGTGGGGTGGATGCAGAGAGACCGGGGAAGGTGGGGTGGATGGGGAGAGACCGGGGAAGGTGGGGTGGATGGGGAGAGACTGGAGAAGGTGGGGTGGATGGGGAGAGATTGGAGAAGGTGGGGTGGATGCAGAGACCGGAGAAGGCGCAGGTGAACAGCTGCTGGGTTGACGATCTTGGATATGGGGAATGGGTCCTACAAAGCGTGGAGCCAGTTTTAGGGATTCAACCCGGAGGAGTAAGTCCCGCGTCGAGAGCCAGACCTTCTGTCCCAGAGTGTAGGCGGGGGCCCGGGCTGCGGCGACGGTTGGCTGACCTCTGATAGCGGTCAGCGGTGCGGAGTAGAGCGGCACGGGCCAGCCGCCAGGTGCGTCGACAATGACGGATGAAAGCTACTTTTTAAAATATTTGCAATTGAAAAACTGGATAACAGAAAACTTTGACCTTGGAAATAGAGCTTCAACTGAGATAGGGGAAATTATAAATAAAAGGGATAAAAAGAGACGATTATTAGGTGCTGTATATAATAACCTTACCAAAGGGGGCGCCATAGCTCAGGAGGTAAGACCAATCGGAGGGTTGCCAGTTCGATCCCCCGCCCTGGGGGTGTCGAAGTGTCCCTGAGCAAGACACCTAACCTCTAATTGCTCCCAACAAGCTGATTGGTACCTTGCATGGCAGCCTTTCATTGTTGGTGTGTGAGTGTGTGTGTGAATGGGTGAATGAGAGGCATCAATTGTAAAGCGCTTTGGATAAAAGCGCTATATAAATGCAGTCCATTTACCGTTTACCACAGCTGAGGGCAAAGAAGAATTGCTACAAAACACGTATAACAAATGGAATAAAGATTTTGGTATGGTAGATGCAAAAAAAAAAAAATGGAAGGAATGTTTACAACTCAATATAAAATTACCGCTAATGAAAATGTACATTTAATTCAGTATAAATTAATGACAAGGATATACTAGAATAGAGACAAACTTCATCAGCTCCTCTGATAGATGTTTAGAGTGTGGCACGCAGAGTGACTCCCTCATACATGCCTTTTGGTTTTGTGAGAAAATTAGAAAGACTTGGTAAATGGTAAATGGACTGCATTTATATAGCGCTTTTATCCAAAGCACTTTACAATTGATGCCTCTCATTCACCCATTCACCCACACACACACACACACACACACACACCAACAGTGAAAGGCTGCCATGCAAGGTACCAGTCAGCTCGTTGGGAGCAATTAGGGGTTAGGTGTCTTGCTCAGGGACACTTCGACATGCCCAGGGGAAGGGATCGAACCAGCAACCCTCCGACTGCCAGACAATCGGTCTTACCTCCTGAGCTATGTCACCCCCTTGGGAGAACATTGAAAGATGGATTTCAAGAACTTGTCATTATAAAGTTGCATTTTCACCAATTATCTGTCTCTTTCAAAATGTTGGGATTTGCCTGAATTTCGTTGTATGCAACAGTACAATGACAATAAAGAAATTCTATTCTATGAGATACCCAACTGGATGGCAAATTCCTTTTCCGTCATTAGTTTATAAGAACCTAATATTGCAAAACTGGAAAAATAAAGAAGCACCTACACTTCAAAAATGGAAAACATTAATGAAATATTACTTGAGTATTGAAAGGACAATGTCGGAGGGCAGTAACAAAGAGAAACAATTTCCAAGATGTGGAGCTCAATTTATGAAGCTCTGTAGATTGGAGCAGGAAAATCACCCAGCATCCGTACATTTTAAGGAACCCTGTGTTTCGTCTTTATTTTGTTCTGTTTTGTTGTGTGTGTGTCTGTGTGTGTGTGAGTGATAAGTGTGTCTATGTTTGTGTGGGTGGGGATGCAATATTACCTGTGACTGTATGCGACTGTATGGTACTTGTGGATGAGCAACTCAAACAGGGTCAAATCATGTAACTTGATTTCTTCAAGAAATTATGATTATGTATCATTTGTATTGTATTCAGACCCTTACTCACTCAATAAAAAATAAAAAAGCTATTTGCATCGTATTGGTTAGTCATTCATGCATATATTGGTTTTCTATTTGCATATCAATTGGTTTGATTGTCATTTACACTGGTTTGCTTTATATTTATATTGTTTTGCTTTTCGCATGTATTGGTTAGTCATTCACGCATATATTGGTTTTCTGTATCTATTTGTTTCATTGTGATGTATATTGGTTTGATACAGGCATGTATTCATTAGTCATTTTCGCATATGGTGGTTATTATAGCCAATATACATCGCAATCAAACCAATAGATAAATGGACTGCATTTATATAGCACTTTTATCCAAAGCGCTTTACAATTGAAAAATAGATGTGTAAATACCAAACCAATATATAAACAACAATTTCAAACCAATATTTGCGTGAATGACTAACCAATATGTGTGTCTATCAAACCAATGTCTATGTGAAATAAACCAATATAGATGACAATCAAACCAATACATGTGTACATACAGTGTACATACAAAATCAATATGTGCGTGAATGACTAACCAGTGCTTATAGCAAACCAATATATATGTGAAGCAAACCAATGTTCGTGACAATCAAACCAATAAATGCGTCAATAACAAACCGATATGCAAGCATAACTGTCAAACCCAGGGCCGCCAACACGGGGGGAACACGGGGTCAGTTGTCCTGAAGCAAATCGCTACGCATGACAAGCAAACCAATAGACGCACAAATTACAAACCGATATGAATAAATAACAAACCAATAAATGCGTCAGTGACAAACCAGTATAAAACGTAAATGACAAACCGACAGATGCGACAATGAAAAGCCAATGCATATCATATCAAACCAATATATGTATGCCAAGCAACCAATAGGCTACATGTTTACACAATATGGATTATTTTTTTCCTAAACGGCGCCCCATGTATGTGTGTGTCTGTGTGTGTGTGTGTGTGTGAGTGAATGAGTGAGTGTGTGTGTGTGTGTGTGTGAGTGAGTGAGTGAGTGTGTGTGCGTGCGTGCATGCGTGCGTGCCCATCCTCATGCCATACTTGCACCCAATACAAAATGTAGGCTACCTAACGCACGGTCCATTTACCAAGGGCGGTTGAAAACATGAAAAAAAAATTTTTTTTAGAAGAAATGTTTATTTTAACAACTGATTACATGCCGAAAAAGTCTAATTTACAGCAGCAGGTATTCATTCACATCCAGTTCCACCGAGAGTGTCACAGGCGCGTGCCGAGTGGCCGGGTGAACACAGCCATGCTACCCGACAGACACCGTATTGCGTTGCGTTGAGAAGTCAAACAGCCATCCTCGGTTCGCTGTGGGAAAAGCACGATTGTATACTGTGCAGTATCAGTCCAAAAAGTGATGCACAACAAATTGGAATTGCATACCAAAAGATGCCATTGCTTAAGACTGTGCCTTTGAGGGAAAAAAAATATTTACACCTTTGAAACGGGTAAATGTGCTCTGCATTTGGAAGGGCATCTGTTCTTTTGTTTCGTTTACACACAACATTAATAGATACTAAATGATATAGAAAAACTAATGCACTAAAATAGCATTCACATGCAATTTGTACATTGTCTTACTTGTTGGACCATGACGGGATTTTGCTTATTCATTTATGTATTCACTTATTTATTTTCAAGAAATTCACAGCTACTTTTAAGGGAATATATTATCTTGCAAACAATACCAAATACATAGCAAATATTCACTTTTGTGCATTTGAAATTGACACACGAGTTTACGTTATCAAAGTGATGCAGAAAATGATGACCGATCTCAATTGCCTTTGGCTGTATATCCTTGGTGTTCAGCTCTTTTTAAGGGCTTCAGCATTAAAGGGTCAGGAAATAATTTTCACACTGTGAAATGTACAATGCATTTTTCCTTTAAATTCCCTCCAAAAATGTCTATGTCGAAGCAACAACCTAACCATCCGACTGGAAATGTGTGTGAGCAGGGTATACTTGTTCGTGAATGGCGATCGCGATACAGTCGTCCAAAACACCTGTAAGGACGTAAGAAGTTAGCGTTGCCCCTTACATAAGTTCCTTCTCCTTTAATGTACAGACACCATTGCTTCCGCACATTAGTTCACATATTATAGTATATTTTTGTATCATGGTGTTAGCGAAGCTGCGTGAAAGGACGCGGCTTTCAGCCCATGGAAAGTAGCAGCTCAGATGGCTGGCGGTGGCAAACTCGGAGCTGTGACCCTACATTAAGCTCTCGGCGCTTTTCTGCCATAATGCGATCTGCTCGGCATAATGACAGCCGGAGCATTTTACAGCCGGAGCATCACACACGTCCTCCTCGTCCCCCCAGTCATCCACTGAGGCCGAGTCGCGGGGAATGCACTCGACGCTAGCCGCTCTCAGCTGTGTAAATGCATTAGGTGTTTTTTTTTTGTTGTTTTTTTTTTTTTTTTTTAGATTAGTGGCATTAGATTACGACAACACGGTATGTGTTTGTGGGTAGCTATTTTGTCAGGAAGAAAGTGTAACTAATGTATTTGAAACATAAATTAAAAAATGTTAAAAAACCTCCCTTTTTCCTGCTATTTTGGAGTGGGGTAAATGCTACATTTTTTGTGTGAGCTATGAAGCTATAAAGAGTGGATCCAGTACTAGTTCATTTTGTCATATTATGTGAATGTTTTTCTGTAATTGTTTTTTTATAAAGAAACTGTGCTGTTTGTTACAAACTAATCTGTTTGCCCAAAAAATCAAAACAAAACAAAAAAATAAAAAATACGGAAGTGGCTACTGTGTTGGTTTGACAGTGCAAAACTGCATAATTGGTCCATCTCACTGACAGATATGTAACACATATTAATATTGTAGCTTTTAGTATTGATACTTGAGTGACAAAGCACTGTTATTATCTTTTCAATATGAGCCTTTCCACAAAACAATGAGGAATAAGTTACACAATGGTGTTTGGTTTGATAGATACAATAATGTATATACACACACAAATAACAGTATACTTTTCAAAGACAGATTACCAATATACATGTGTTGGGAACAACACGCTTGTGAATATACCGCAGAATTTTCTCAGAAAAGATAGAACATATCCAAAATAACTTAATAATTTGAACATTCTTTTTTTTTTTTTTGAGTGGCATGTGTAAGAATGTTGAAAGCTATGACCACACAAGGACGCAGTAGCCGTCTGACAAGGAAAGGAAATGCACAGTTAAAATACAAGTTAAACTCTTCCAGAAATTTCTTTTAGATAGAACTCTGTTGACGTAAAAAATAAAACATTCCTTTTTTTTTCTGAGTCTGAAGTTTGAGCAGCTGTTCCGACTCGGAAGAGCTTATTCCCATCAGGGACACAGATCCCCCCGCTCATCGCACCAACCAACCGCGTCTGGCCATCGCTTGTCCCGAGGGTAAGACCTCGGCAGAGAGCTCGGAATCGTCGGCTCTGAAACGCGGGACTGTGAGGGGGTAACAGCTCCGTGCCCGACGACAGCGACGTCTCATTACAAATACTGACGACGACGTTACGGATGTGGACGGGTTGCTTTTGTCAGGTTTGAAAGTCTTTGTTCCATGCTGCATAGAGCCTGTTTGGTGATATATACAAGGTTCAGGACTCAGGCCCTTCTTCTGACCGGGAGAAAGACGAGCACGCGGGACTTTGTTTAAAACTAGGGCGGCTGAACACCCGGATAAAATGGAACTCCCGCAGTGATTTTGGCCTCAGAGTCTCTCTCCGTCTCGCGACTACGCGACGCGCTTTTCCGATCGCGGAGGTCCACCTCGCCAGGTTCCGCTGCAGTGACTGGCATCTGTTCGGGCGATAGTGGGTTCGGGCGAACTCCTACCTTCAGTTAAAACAACCAAACGATGAACAAAACTAAACTAAAGTCCCCAAAGCAATGTCTGGTAGTCTATTTACATGGTCCGGTTGACGTTTTGTCTTCTAATGCTCCTTGAGGGAGGTTAGTCAGAAAAGGGGGGGGGGGGGGGCTGGGGTGTGGTTTCTGGTGGTGATGGTGGTGGTGAAGGGGGGCGCGCGGGGGTGGGGGTGGGGGGTCAAGTGTGATCGCGTCTTTACCGCCAATGCCATTGTAAACATCTTCAAACAAGCGAACCACTTTTTGGAACGGGAGCGTATCGCATTTGTTTCCAGTTGAGTTCTCTTTTCAGTCTGCTCGGAAGGAGTCCTGTCTTTCGGTGAGGGCGGGGGAGGGAGTGGGGGAAGGGGGGAGCGGGGAGGCGAGGGGGAGGTCAGACGCTCCTTGGCGCCCTCTCCAGCTCGTGGGTCCTCCTGTTCCGGCCCTTCTTGTTCTCCTGCAGGTGCTTCCACTTGTTGGCGTGCGCCTGGGCGGTCTGGACCCTTTGCCTTCGCTGCTTGCGCTCCCTCTTCCACACCTGCTCGCAGAACTCGTCCATGCTGTTCAGGTTGGGGTGGTTGATGAGGGACATGAAGTCCCTGTACCACAGCTTCTGCCCCGCCCCGCGCCCCCCTGCCTGGGCCTCCCTGGCCCGGCCTCCGCCGCCCCCCTCGCCCGCCTCCTCGTCCCTGTGCAGCAGCTCCTCCAGGTGCTCGGCGTCGATGACCTCCAGCGTGACCTTGAGCAGGGTCTGGATGAAGCCGTGCTCCACCGCGTGGCAGTAGTACTTGCCCGAGTCTTTCCTGTGGAGGCTGCGGATGAGCAGGCCTTGCTCCGTCCGCACGAACCTGTCCTCTGCCTTTATCTGCAATGCAGACGGTAAAGGGCAAAGGTCAGAGGTCAAACCAGGTCTCCACTCTGTGTATACACTGCTGTGGATTTGAGGCTCTGTGTTGTCGTTCAGATTATATTAAAATAAAGTTCTGGTTTATGTGTTGTGATCTGTAATTCATGATTCGACAGTGAGCCAGCTGAGCATATAATGATCCAGCCTGATTATCTAACCAAACGTGTGAAGGTCATTTACTTATGGTCATTTAGAATAACCACTCCTTGTGTTTTCAGCTGTTATAAATTCTTCTCTCGGTGTTAAATCCATTGAGTTAAAAAAATGCAATGGTCATAGTAAAGTAATGGAAAGACCCCTGTTGTGAATGTATGACTCACAGCTAAGATGCTGTCAGAAGTAGATTAATTTTCTGTTGACAACCAGACAAAAACATTCCCAACCATATCAAGAATGTGAAAAACAGGCCAGAAAAACAGAATCATGGACTCTGTACTTGAATTGAAGACCATCTATTGTACACCTGCTTATGAGTAGCTTCAGTGACTAGCTATGATCAGCCATTTTGATTATGGACCAGTCCACTGTCATGAGCTATACAGCTACAACCAGGGAGCACAAATGCTCAGTATTTAAACATTTTGGCTTACAGGTGCCGTAGACTCACTTCTGTAATTACATATCAAATCTTCATTTTTTTCCCCATCCATTATGGCTGTGACAGCTAAAGATTTAGCGATAAGTTAAACGAAATGCAAGATGTTCCGAAATGGTTAACAGGCCATTGTGGTGCACACCATCCATTACATTACATTACAGCCATTTAGCAGACGCTCTTATCCAGAGCGACTTACACAACTTTTACATAGCATTTTTTTACATTGTATCCATTTATACAGCTGGATATATACTGAAGCAATTTCGGTCAAGTACCTTGCTCAAGGGTACAACGACAGTGTCCTTACCCGGGAATCGAACCTGCGACCTTTCGGTTACAAGCCCAGTTCCTTACCCACTGTGCTACACTCCGTCCAGCTGCATAAATGGATGCAATGTAAACGCTGTGCCAAAGTTGTGTGAGTCATCCTGGATAAGAGCGTCTGATAAATGCCTGTAATGCAATGCGATGTGCACTCCAGTGCTGTGGACAGACTCAGTCGGTGAATGAGCCCCATTACGGCCAGCACAGGTGCCGGGGGGGGGGGGGGGGGGGGGGGTCAGAGCCGATCGTACCTCTTGCTTCCTCTCCTCGTTCTGCTTCTGGAGCTGCCAGTGCACCAGGGCGCGCTGGGACTTGGGGCTGCACTCCAGGAACGTGCTGCTGTTCTCCACGCCGTAGACGACCTTGTTCTCCACCAGGCCCTGGCCGTTCATGTCCTCTTATCGGGGAAAGAGAACAAAAAAAACAAACAAAAAAAAAACAAGACGTGTCGTGAGTGCATTGCTTCTCCTGTGGAAGCCTGGCTGGAGCGTGCCTGAGGACTGAAGACATCACGCAGGCAACACTGGTTCAGGACGAAATGTAAGGAAGCACATTCATACGTGTGAATTAAACAGACACTGCTCATTTTCTGTTGTTGTTGGCAAGGGTTATATCCTCCTGAGACCCAGCAGAAAAAAATATTTTCATTTTTTTTTTTGGATAATTTGCAAGTGTCTTGGTTGGCTCTCCATTTCACTATCTTGCTGCTAAAGCTTGATACGCACTACACTGCTTCCCACTGCACCACAGTTAACAGCCGTTCAAATCGAATCAGATGTATTCATATAGAGCATTTCACCAAAGGTCTACTACAAGCCAAACTGGCAGCAGACCCAAGCCTAAACTCACACAAAAGCTAGCCTAGGGGAACAGAGGCCTGGGAGACTCAACAGACGGAGCCCCTCCTCCTCTGGCAGGTTCAGGGAGTGACCAGCCAATCAGGACAAGTCTAAATCAGTCTCTAATCAGGCTGTTCATCCAAATAAGGCTGTTGCCAGGCAGTGGCATGTAAAAGGTGGTGAGCTGCTCGAGTGCAAGACAGCTGGTAGGTAGGTGGAAGTGTTGCAGGTAACAAACATCACTTAAGAATTAAGAGTTTAAGTGGGGAGTCAAGCAGCCTGTCACCACCCATCACCACGGTCCATACTGGATTGAGAAGTTCTGCCAATAACAGAATCTAACCACTAGAGGCATCAGAGAACAAAAAGTAAAGCAAAAAGTGAGAAGGGTATTACTAGCGCCAGGAGGAGCTCCAAAGGGGAGTGGTCTCACTCCAAAGGGGAGTGGCCTAGCTCCAAACGGGCGGAGTTTAGTCTAACCCTAACCTTTTCCCTAACCCTCTTGTTTGGATGTAGGCCACGCCTCTTTGGAGGCGGGGCTCTCCCGTTTGGAGGCAGCTCCAGGCCACAGAAGTACGTACTCGCAAGGCTTTGCTGCGACTACGAGCAGCGTCCGCCCGGTTCTAGCAAAGCGCGCAATTACCGTGGCGACGAGGAAGCCGCTCGCGCGCTCCCGCTTTGAACTGAACCCTTAACGATGGCGCTGAATGAAAGGAGAGCGCGCCATCCGGAACACAGCAGACTGCTCGCGTCCCTGAGGGATCCTAAAGACCATAATTAAAAGCAGATCAGAAAATAAACTGCGCAGCGCAGTCACACCGGGAACAGAGCTAATTGATTCTCTCGGCGGATCCCGTTTCCTTCGCCGCACAAGCTGACGCTCCGCTCCGGAGACGTTACGCGAGCGCCGGCAGGAAGCGTTTGCGAGATGTTCCGAAGGACGCGCCGGAACCGCGTCGTTTACCGACGCAAAATCCAGCCCCCCCAACGCAGTCCTTCCGCAGGACAGGGGACCGACCGAAGCGGCGCTGGGCCTTACCGTGATGCTGCAGGTCCGAGCACTGCGTCAGAGGGTCGCCGTTCCTGATGTCCTGGCGTCGGGTCCGCCTGCCGCGCACAAGAGGACAGGGGGAACGCCATTCATACTCAAGACCTCAAAGGCATACCATGCAGGATCTTTAGCCTTGCCAAGGCCCTGTGTTTACAATCAAAAAAGTCTCCTCCCCCGTCTTTAATCCCGCCCACTCACCCCGAGTACCTCACCTAAAGTAGCTAGCTGGATAGCTATAGAGGTAAAGCTAGTACAGGGAAATGAGCGGTCGTGAATGACAGTAAGAAAGCAGATTTGATTGTTGTTTAATTAATGCCATTATGTCAAATGCAACAGTGAAATCTGATCCCAAGCCACAGGCTCTGTACCCACACCCACCCTGCCGCACACAGAAAAGAGCGCCACGCCCAGAAACATCCCAAACACATTTTAGAATAACAAACACAGTTTAAGGTGCAGGAATTTGGGCGAAAGATTGCCATCATAGATATGCTTTAGAATGGTTATTTTATAATATCATTAAGATAAAAATTCTGCATAGTATGCCTTTATGCACATTACATTATGTGGGCACGACATGGATTGCAAAATCAAAACACCACGCTCCTCAAGACAGAATATTTTATGCAAACACATTTCATATACTCGTTTCTACTGACTACAGGAAGTAGTTTGCCGCTCATTCGCGCAGAGGGGCCAGTGCAGTAACGATGGTCTGTGCGCCGTGCCTTTCGAACCCAAGGTCAGCGGGCCTCCAGCGCCCGCGGCGCAGTTTGGCCTGGCTCGCGCGCTCCGCACCCTCAGCGGACCGGGGCGAAGGCTCGGGGACGCGATCGATAAACGGAACCGACGGCCGCCACCGCCGCCTTCCTTCAGAGGGCAGAGCGGCGAGCTCCGGCGAGCGCTGGATGAGGAGCGGCGGTCACGCCGAGCCAAAATCAATACCGCGACCCAGAATCCTCAGCAGTAACGCCACTTTTATGGAAATGCCCAACGTGCTTTCCTTGGTTTCACCTCCAGAAATACTACAGGGAGGTCTGCGGAGTGACGTTCACTGAAAGCACAATGCTCTTGGTACTGCTGGGTTTTTTTTAATACTGGCATGAGGCCAACAGCTACCGTTCCTCTTGTTTTCAGCGTCTTTTGGAAAGCTGGTGTAGGTCACTTGGATACTGAAAGCCTGCTAATGATAATCTCCAACCCTAACAAAGCAGGCTCCACTCAACAGAGAGACAACATAGAGAGAGAACACAGAGAGAATATAGAGAGTACATGGAGAGAACACAGAGAGAACACAGAGAGAACACAGAGACAACATAGAGAGAACACAGAGAGAACATAGAGAGAACACAGAGACAACATAGAGAGAACACAGAGACAACAGAGAGAACACAGAGACAACACAGAGAGAACACAAAGAGAACACAGAGAGAACACAGAGACAACATAGAGAGAACACAGAGAGAACATAGAGAGAACACTGAGAGAACATAGAGAGAACACAGAGAGAGCACAGAGAGAGCACAGAGGCAACATAGAGAGAACATAGAGAGAACACAGAGAGAACACAGAGAGAACACAGAGAGAACATAGAGAGAACACGGAGAGAACACAGAGAGAACACAGAGAGAACACAGAGAGAACACAGAGTACACAGAGAGAACACAGAGAGAACACAGAGAGTACACAGAGAGAACACAGAGAGAACACGGAGAGAACACGGAGAGAACACAGAGAGAACACAGAGAGAACACAGAGAGAACACAGAGAGAACACGGAGAGAACACAGAGACAACACAGAGACAACACAGAGAGAACACAGAGAGAACACAGAGAGAACAAAGAGAGAACAGAGAGTATACAGAGAGTACACAGAGAAAACACAGAGAGAACACAGAGAGAACACAGAGAGAACACAGAGAGAACACGGAGAGAACACAGAGAGAACACAGAGAGAACACGGAGAGAACACGGAGAGAACACAGAGAGAACACAGAGAGAACACAGAGAGAACACAGAGAGAACATGGAGAGAACACGGAGAGAACACGGAGAGAACACGGAGAGAACACAGAGACAACACAGAGACAACACAGAGAGAACACAGAGAGAACACAGAGAGAACAAAGAGAGAACAGAGAGTATACAGAGAGTACACAGAGAAAACACAGAGAGAACACAGAGAGAACACAGAGAGAACACAGAGAGAACACAGAGATCTCACTGAGCTAGTGATACAGGCTGACGCTCTGTGGCCCGTGTGCGGAGTTAAGCCTGAGAGCTACTCAGGCTTAGGCTGAGAGCTGCACGTGAAGGGTTAAAGCGCTCTCTCTGAGTCTGTGCTCTGCTTCACTTCCCTGCAAACACCCCTCCATCTGCCCCGTGTGTGTGACGCTGGCCCGCTCGTCTGCTTCTCATTTCCTAGCTCAACAAAGCACATATTTGAGGAGGTTCTGGGCACCTTCCGCGGCCTCAGAGTAGCCTGTTCACAGAAGGGGGAGCAGGGTGGGGTGGGGTAGGATGGGATGGGATGGGACAGGGTGTATTGTGGAGGGGCAGGGCCAGGCAGGATGAATCATGACGGGACAGGGCAGGGTATGTCATGACAGAGTGGACATGTTGGGACAGGGCAGGGTATGTCATGACAGAGTGGACATGTTGGGACAGGGCAGGGTATGTCGTGACAGAGTGGACATGTTGGGACAGGGCAGGATATGTCATGACAGAGTATATATGTTAGGACAGGGCAAGGTATGTCATGACAGAGTGGACATGTTGGGGCAGGGCAGGGTCTGTCATGACAGAGTGGACATGTAGGGACAGGGCAGGGTATGTCATGAAAGAGTGGACATGTTGGAACAGGGCAGGGTATGTCATGACAGTGTGGACATGTTGGAGTAGGGCAAGGTATGTCATGGCAGAGTATACATGATAGGGTAGGGACTCCTACCTCTTGGCAGTGGGGAAGTAGCGGGAGCACTGGGTACCATCCCAGGCGCAGTAGGGGTCCCGCGCCAGGCAGCACTCAGCGCACGCCTTCCCGTACACATCACACCGGTGCAAAGGCATCTGGGATACACCGATGGCCGAGCCCAGGTACAGCTGTTGCTGTTGAAAGGAAAGGGAAAAGACACCCGCCAATCAATCCTCCTCTCCGCCTCCTCCACATGACAGCAGTTTCGACGATTTGAGCTTTGCTCACCAGCTACAAAACCAAAGCTTGGAGACAAAGCCCAAAAACTGGGAGTCAGCATCAGTTTTCAAAAATGCATCGCGCAGTGAAATGAATCACTGGGGTCTGAGGCACGCTCGCAGCCAAGCTAGCACTGTTTTATTAGGGTCATTTACTTTAACAAAGGCTTCTGCACACAGCCAGAGAAGCAGCGACTTTCACACTCCAGACATTTGTTCTGGCACGGCCTTGCGTGACGAGCGAGCCTCTTCTCTCAGCGCAACGCCCTGCCGATGGCCCACGGTCCAAAAAACCAAAAACACCTGGGACGCAAAGCCCCCCGGCTTAGCTTGATGTTCCTCCAGCTCTGAATCATCACTCACACTGGGGGGGTGGGGGGGGGAGGGCTATCTGGTGAACGCCCAGCCTGGAGACAGCACAGTCCCACTGAATTTATAAGCCCTAACGGGTCTTTGGCTGAGGATGAGTCCCCCCCCCCCCCCCCCCCCCCCCCCCAGCTTTACCCCATTTGAGCCCGTCTGGTGGGGGGCATTCTAGGGGGGGGGGGGGGGGGGGGGGCGAAATGTACATCTGGGGTGGGTCTGTGGATCCAGGACTGGCTCAGCACAGCTCAGTAAATCTGGGCGGAGTCCGTGCGGCCCCGCAGGACCAATAAGGCTCTTCCTGAGGCGTGACATCAGGACTACATCCTGGCTGGCAGGTATAAACCACAGCCACCAAGCGTTCTGTCTGCTGTAATTCCGTGGTGGAAAGGGTACAGGAAGCAGAGAAGAGTATTAAAATAGCTTTCAGTCACTCCCTGCCTCGATGCAGTGCTTTTTCCACAACAGACGGCTGCATCTGCTGTGGCTCGCAGCAGAAATCCGTAATTTGCATGTACACTGAGCTCTGAAGCGAGACTATTTGATTTCTGTTTTTCTGGGGCGATCGAGCATTGCGATTTACATTCAATCATTTTCACTCAACGAAGGGCTGTTACTACTTATCTCTACTCACCTGCTCTAAAGCAGCCTGATAGGTTCATCGGTGAACCACTGCATCAGGGAAACACTGACCAATAAGAAAAGTATTTGGACTTGACCTTTGACCTTGTACAATGTATAACTGTCATAATTTCAGTTCTTGTCTGCAACGTACAGTGGAGGAAATATAAAACCATGTAAAGCGGTTTAATGCCAGGAGCCCTGAGACTTACCTGCTTGGTGGAAATGTCCATAGCGGTGATGGCGGTGGGTTCCTGGAAGGAGAGACACAGGGGTGAAGTGGCAGTAGGGATGGGGAGGGTGGGGGTTAGTCTGAACCCCTCCCCTCTGTGCTGGCACAAGGCGGTCTGAACCCCTCCCCTCTGAACCCTTCCCCTCTGAGCCCCTCCCCTCTGAACCCCTCCCCTCCGAAGCCCTCCTCTCTGAGCCCCTCCCCTCTAAACCCCTCCCCTCTAAACCCCTCCCCTCTGAGCCCCTCCCCCCTGTGCTGCCACGAGGCGGTGGTGCTGGGGGTAGTCCTAACCTCAGCCGCTCGCTGGAAGGTGCGCACCCCAGCTCAGCGCTTAGCGGGAGGGAGAAGCGCTTCCTACGCGTCCGCGCTACCATACTTCCCACCCGCCGCTCCGCTGGCCACGCCCCTACAGGCCACACCCCCACAGGCCACACCCTGCAGGTCATGCCCCTGCCGGCCACACCCCCGCAGACCACGCCCCTGCAGGCCACCACGCCTCCACAGGTCATGCCCCCGCAGGTCACGCCCCCGCAGGCCACACCCCCGCAGGACACGCCTCGCAGGTCACGCATTATGTCTGGGGTTAACTGCAGGCGCCTGAGATGAAGGTCATATACTTACTTTAAACACGCTAAGCCAGGACTGCCCGACCCAGCTCCTACCGAGATCTACCGTCCTGCTGGTTTTCACTCCACCCCTAATTTGACACACCTGGCTCTACTAATTAGCAGCTCAGTGAGAACTCTAGCTGTCGAATGAGCCGTGCTTACTTAGAGCTGGAGTGAAAGCCTACAGGTTGGGCAGCCCTGCTTCAAGTCCTTGACACTCTTTAAACACTTGAACTCTTTTTATTAGAGACAATTTTTTAAAATAACAACATTTTTTACCAGTATTAATAACAAAATACTCTACTTTCTCTACTCTAAACTTCTTTCTGTGATTACACAGCTTGATTAGTCACATGATTCATATTCACACATTCACAGGGCTTCCGCAGGACCTGGTATCTGAAGAGTTAAAGTATTTCACATAATTTATTTAACCCCTTTTTTATATTACAATTTATTTCAATTCAGTAATTTAGCTGCTATTGTATGCCCGTGGAGCTGCTCTTCTGTAGGAGTAGCCATCTGCCATTTTGAAACACTCCAGAAAATCAGTTTGTTAACCGCAAAGATAGCTCTCCTGATGTTTTATAAAATAGCAATAATTTGACCCAGGTTTGTTTATATCACAGTGTTGCTGGTCCCTACAGCCCTTGATTAAGCTACTGCATTACCTTACTGGTCTGTATCTGACACACAGAACAATAACTCTTTATACTAAATGTATGCAATGCATAGTACACTTAAATGTCAATGCAATATACTGCAATATACTACAAATAAGTGCATTTACTGTAAAGAAATACATATATTTAAGTGGCAGAGATTTGTATATTTCTATAACGATTGCGATATGTTTATGCAATATTTTATATTTTCTGAATATTCAATTTATGTAAGGGCAGTTCACAGTTGAGTCAGTTTATGATATCATAATTACATCTTTAAAAGTGCATTACTTCATCAGTAGGTTGTCTTTAAATAATTACTGTACTTACTGTATCGAGCTGAGTCATGTTAATTAGTCATAAATATATTTTTAGGACAAATTTTGACTTGATGACAGTCTTGTGTATACTCAGCAGTCTTGTAACCTGAAGGTCGTAGGTTCGATTCCCAGGTAGAACACTGCCGTGGTACCCTTGAGCAAGGTACTTAACCTGCATTGCTTCAGTATATATCCTGCTGTATAAATGGATGCAATGTACATGCTAAATTGTGTAAGTCGCTCTGGATAAGAGTGTCTGTTAAATGCCTGTAATGTAATGTAATGGAATGAGTATGTATAGTGGTGGTTTGAAATACACATACCCTGAACACAGTCATCTCCTCCAGGAGCACCTCCTCCAGGTCGTGCCACGACTCCCGAGGAATGGACACCACCTTCAGAACCGTCCCCACGTCTTCAAGAGAACCAAACACAGCACTGTCACTCAAAGCAACTGTCCCCAAATCTTCCCCCGTCTTCAAAAGAGAACCAAACACAGCCCTGTCACTCAAAGCAACTGTCCCCACGTCTTCAAGAGAACCAAACACAACCCCGTCACTCAAAGCAACTGTCCCCACATCTTCCCCCGTCTTCAAAAGAGAACCAAACACAGCCCTGTCACTCAAAGCAACTGTCCCCACGTCTTCAAGAGAACCAAACACAACCCCGTCACTCAAAGCAACTGTCCCCACATCTTCCCCCGTCTTCAAAAGAGAACTAAATACAACTGTGTCACTCAAAGCAACTGTCCCCACATCTTCTCCCGTCTTCAAAAGAGAACCAAACACAGCCCTGTCACTCAAAGCAACTGTCCCCACATCTTCTCCCGTCTTCAAAAGAGAACCAAACACAGCCCTGTCACTCAAAGCAACTGTCCCCACATCTTCTCCCGTCTTCAAAAGAGAACCAAACACAGCCCTGTCACTCAAAGCAAGCCAACAAAGTGCGCTTTGGTATCAAACGTTGGTCTGCGTGCTTAGCGTTGTGTTATGAATTATTTATCCATGCTGTTTTCTATATCCTGGATCAGACATCCACTGTAAAAGAGATTCTTTTCTTTTCAATGTGCTAGTCTGGTTCTCTTAGATCTGGGCTGCCCAACCCTGTTCCTGGAGATCTAGCGACCTGTAGGTTTTCAATCCAGCTCTAACAAAGCACATGTCATTGAATAGCTAGAGTAAATAGTAGAATCAGGTGTGCCAAATTAGGGTTGGAGTGAAAACCTGCAGGACAGTAGATCTCCAGGAACAGGGCTGGGGAGCCAGGCCTTGGATGAATGTCAAAGCAGGAAAAAGGCCACTGATGTATATTTAAGGCTTTGAGTCCTTGCCATTCCAGCAGTTGTTTTTGACCTACGGCAGGGGACGCACCCGTTCCAATGAACATGACGTCATACTGGCCGTCCTCCGCCTCCACCCTGTCCACCACTATCTGGGAGAACTGGTACTCCACGTCCGTCTTGACGACGATCGGCCGGTTGTTCACGGGGTTGACGGGGTTGAACATGGCCGGGTGCCCCCTCGCAAAGGTGATGACGTCGTCCGGGAGATCCTTCGTCGAATCGAATCCGCCGAACGTTTTGCTCGGACACTGAGAAGCCAGCAAAGAAGCATTTGTTTATTAAGACTGACTCCACCAATCATGACAGAGAAATGCCACTGAAGCATTTGATTAACTCTGCCTCCACCAATCACGACAGAGAAATGCCACTGAAGCATTTTATTAACCCTACCTCCACCAATCACGACACAGAAATGCCACTGAAGCATTATATTAACCCTACCTCCACCAATCACGACAGAGAATTGCCATTGCACCAACAAAATCATAATATATGAACATAACACATTCGGACGTTCCCACATTTATATTATGGCTGAACGGAAACCACCGGTAACAACTTTTTTCATCTCAAAACAGCAGTTAACTCATGAACGGTTGCTCATAATTATGAGAGAGAAGTTCAGAGATAACGCTAATTAAAAAAAGCTTTCTTGACTCAGACTAATCTCATTTTACTTTATCTCACATAAATAAAATTAAAAAACAATGAAAAAGACAGACTTCCTTGGAGAGAACACTCGAGGTGAATGTGAAGGACAGTTTTAGGCTGTTCTCCTGTATGAGGTGAGAGGGAGCGGTACTGACCGTGCCGGGGCGGGGGTAGGGCACCCTGGCCTGGAAGGGCACCCACTGGTAGTTGGGCCCGTCCCTGTGGGCGTAGGGGCCCAGGAACACCCTCCTGACGTCGGCCATGCTGTACACACACACCGCCGAGCCCTTGAAGATGTTGCTGCGGACGGAGAGGAACGTGAGCCAGGCTCTGTTAGATTAACCACCCGATTAACCGCCCAATAAACCACCCGATAATCCACTCGATTAACCACCCGATTAACTTCCCAATAAACCGCCCAATTAACCTCCCAATTAACCACCCGATTAATCACCCGATTAACCTCCCGATTAATCACCCGATTAACCTCCCGATAATCCACCCGATAATCCACCCGATTAACCTCCCGATTAATCACCCGATTAACCTCCCGATTAATCACCCGATTAACCTCCCGATTAACCACCCGATTAACCGCCCGATTAACCACCCGATTAGCCTCCCGATAAATCACCCGATTAACTGCCACGCCCCGCGCAGTAGCCGCCGTATTGACCGCGGCTCTGAGACAGACGGAAGCGTTCGAAAAAGATCGATTAAATCAAGCGCTGGTTGCCATCGCTCCCGCGCACGTTAGCATCGGCGCTGGGAAGGAAAGCAGATGTAACACAGGAACTCATTTCTCATTTTTTCCCCCGCACATTTGTCATTCCACCCTTGAAGAACTGTAAAAGTTAATTTTATGACTTGGAAATCACCATTTTTGATGTGCTTTTTCTGTTACTAATCAATGTCGGCATATGCCATCTACACGGGAACCAGTATTCAAAGCGCATCATCACACACTGAAGCATAAAACATCATGCATTGTACATTAATGTATTGAAGCATATTAAAGTGACACAGCATTAAGCTTTAAATTAATTATCATCTTTCCAGCTTGCCTAAAGGGGGCAACCGCACTCCGTCAACTTTGATTGGCTAAACAATGCAGATGCCTCTGTGTCTAACCGTATGGAAAATCAGAACTCATGTGGATACACACATGCTTACACCTACACTCACACACTTACACTCACACCTACCCACATGCGCACACACACAACACACACACACACACACACACACACACCACACTCATGCACACACACACTCATGCACACAGACACTCACACTCTCACCCACCCACAAGCACACTCACTCACACACATACACACACACACACTCACGCACGCAGACACACTCTCACACTCACACACTCACACACACACACTCTCTCACACATACTGTCTCTCACACACACTGTCTCTCACACACACACACACACACACCTACTCTTATGGACGTGGATGATTTGAACGAATGACACCCGCTACTTCAGTACAACAGTGCTAAAAACCTCCTTCCAGGGCCCTTGACTAGCGAGGTCAAGTGAGCAGAAGCCACGGGTGTATATATGAGAATAAAACATATCTGGGGCTTATCCTGATGTCCCTGGGAAATTGCAACCATTACTTCCTGTGTTCGGTTTGAGGGGTTCGCTCACAGTGTACTCTCACAGCGAGCGAACCTGCACTGGATGCGCTGGTTTTCGGCTTAAATCTGAACCCATGGCAACACATTTGGATCAAATGCTAAGCTAAATATGCACGAGGAGCAAATGCACTGTGTGTTCTGCTGCACAGTTAGAGAGCGGGAATACGCAGGACTGTGGCCCTTCTGTCTCGGGGCCAGGCCTCTTAACCACCCCAAGCACAGCCTTAATTCTGTGGGAAAAAAAACATGCATAACACATAAATTTACCTGGATGTTGTGAAGACTGCATAAATGACTGGGTTTTTGGGATCCTTGGAACTCATGAGAAAGATGTCCTCTAAAAAAAAAAAAATCAAAAAGGAGAGAGATGAAAGGTAGCGAAGACGGCGTGTGAGAGCTCATTGGTCGGGGATCCTGTCACTCACGCAGCTCGTCGAAGTGCGTGTCGATGCCATTGGCTCCCGGCACCGAGCACATCAGCCGCGCCTTCAGGAAGGTCGTCCACTTGTTCACCAGACTCCGGTGGCCCCCAAAGTCGTTCTGTCACACACACACACACGCACACACACACAGACACACAGACGCACACACACACACAGACACACACACACACAAACACACAAATGAACAAGGAGCGAATAGGAGTCCGGGGTTACGCCTCCTTCCTACAGCCAAACCCTCCGCACACTGTGTGCTAAGCAGACTCCGCTATCCCGGGCACTCATTATCAATACATAAAGATATAAAGACACGTCCCATTTGGCTAGCAATCCGCTACGCTCATCGAGGGCACAACACACGAGCCCCGTTTCGGAGAACGAAACCTGCTAAAAACCCGCCGCGCTATTTGCCGTTCGCTCTCGCGCCCGGGTTCGAGCGCTAACCTGCCTTCGTTACGCGGGCCTGACTTCAGTCGACTCTGTTTCCCGCGTAGACGCCACGAGCCTTACTTCGATTTCTCTGCTGAACGAAAGCGTGCCGCTGTTGACGCGTCCGCGCGGCCTCGCCGAGCTGCGGCCGCACCTGACCGGGGGCCGGCGCCCGCGCGCCGCTGCGAGCGGAAGCTAAAAGCAGGAGCCAACCGAATCCGGGGGCGAACGAGGGCAGCGTGCGCTCGGTCCCGGGTCGCTTTTAGACAGACTGAGAGAGAGGGAGCGTGCGTGCGTGCGTGCGTGCGGCACTGTAGAGTAAGGGGAACGGGGGCGAAAGAAAACGAGAAAATAGAGAAAGACAGAGAGAGGGACGGAGAGAAGACGCGGCCGTCGCGGCCCGCCTGGTGGGCGGCTGATTTACCGCGCAGAGACGCCGTGCCTTTCAGTAACCGGCACCCCGGCACACTGAACACCGCACCCGGCACACTGAACACCGCACACCCCACACGGCACACTGAACGCCGCACACTGAACACCTCACACCGCACACCCCACACGGCACACTGAACGCCGCACACTGAACACCTCACACTGAACACCGCACACGGCACACTGAACGCCGCACACTGAACACCTCACACTGAACACCGCACACTGAACGCCGCACACGGCACACTGAACACCGCACCCCGCACACTGAACACCGCACCCCGCACACGGCACACTGAACACCACACACGGCACACGGCACACTGAACACCGCACCCCGCACACTGAACGCTGCACCTCGGCACACTGAACACCGCACACGGCTAACTCCACACCACACTCACCATCCTCGCAAACCAATTAAGCTTTAATGCCTTTTTAATACATGCAATGAGGGGCACTAGCGCGCCAAATTAATTAGCTCTTCAGAAACATTTAAAAGGACCTGGATTCCTGAAATGCGGAGATACCAGGGGAGCTGAAACAGAGGGTGCTCTATCTCTCTCACGCCATAGCACCTAGCAACAGGACCAAGATAATGCTCTTTTGTCAAATAGTACTTTGATTTTTTTCATCACTGGAAAGTCCAAGGCGTTTTTCAATTAATAACTGTCTTTCTGGACTGTTTGAAACAAGCACATTAAGTTAAAAAAAACAAGTTAAACTTTGAGAGTCTTCTGCAGGCTGGCCCACGTGTTGAGCACTATCCTTAGCTTTCACAAACTTAAAAGTTTTTTCTGTTTTCTCGTGTCTATTTCTTACTAAAAGTCACCATACAGTGGGAACTTTAACACTCGCTGCCATTCATACAGTACCAGTGTCACAGAAGAACAAGAATATAACTCTTTGTTCAGTCGGTTACTCAAACTGAAGCACAACGCACACTGCAGTGAGACTAAACAAAGTTCAGGAGCTCTACTGTTATTTTCATTAAAAGCCCAACGTATCGGCAAGCACCAAGGTTGCCATTCACATGTTGGCTGGTGGGATAAGCAGGCCAATGAACAGCATGGAAAAGGGGGGCACGTTTGAAAAGCCGAAAGTAAAGGTGTCCTTTGGGGAGGGGCCGTCACCTTACAGAGCTGTCCGATCCTGGAGTGCGTGGCCTTCCCAGAATGCTCTCCGTCCATGGCGCTCTCCCGGAAGAACAGGTAGATCTTGTCGTCCTCCGGATTGTCGCTTTCAGGGATCAGGTGCACGCTTACGAACCTGGGGTCTGCGAAGGGGACACAAGGGGAAATGGGTCCCTTGAAAAAACACAGGGGACCCGTCGCACGGAGTTCATATATTCTCCCTTAGGCAATCGCGACTCAAAGCTCTAGAGAGACGTGAATTTTTCTGTTTTAGCACAATATTCTATTTTCTACCCTCCATGGCCAAAAGTATGTGGACACCATACGTCCAACACGTCCATTTTCTGCTGTAACAACCCCCACTCTTCTGGGAAAGCTTTATATTATATATTGGAGGATTGCTGCTGGGATTTGTTTACATACAGCCAGAAGAGCATTAGTGAGGTTGGGCACTGATTGGGCGATTAGGCCTGGCTCGCAGTTGGCTTTCCAATTGATCCCCAAAGGTGTTGGATGGGGTTGAGGTCAGGACTCTGTGCAGGCCAGTCAACTTCTTCCACACCATTCTCGACAAAACCAGTTCTATACGGACCTCACTGTGTGGGACAAAGGGAACTAGCCCAAACCACGAGTGTAGCCCACAACCTTACAAGCTCAAAAAAACAGAGGTACGGATGAACTCACTTGTGGTTAGATTAAATGGACTGCATTTATATAGCGCTTTTATCCAAAGCGCTTTACAATTGATGCCTCTCATTCGCCAGAGCAGATAGGGGTTAGGTGTTTTGCTCAAGGACACTTCGACACGCCCAGGGCGGGGTTTGAACCGGCAACCCTCCGACTACCAGACAATCGGTCTTACCTCCTGAGCTATGTCGTTATCTGGGACTTTAGAACACAACGACCATGGCTGAGGCATTTAGGTACAACAGAAATGTTTAATACTATTATGCGTGAAAGCACAGCAAAATATGTATGAAATAAGCGTCAGCCATCTAATTCTGTACAATTTTTGTAGAGAGAAAAGTATACACAGTAGATGTAATGCAACCTTACACTCGCAGCAACAACTGAGGTAATACACTTGTAGCAGGCTCTGTTTTCATGGTCTACATACGTACGGAGTCACAGAGCCTCCCAGTGATTGTGCACGCTTGTCTTCTTCACTGCCTCTCATACACGACTTCCTGCGTGCAAAATGGAGGACGTCCTTCATGTCCACTCATGCCCGCGGAAGCCTGTCCGACGCCGCTCGAGCGCGCTTTGAGGAGCGAGAATCGGCGAGCTTCGGGACCGAACAACCCGACGTCGCCCCCCGGGGGCCTCGCACGACATCGTTTCGTTTTGGGTAACGTCTGGAATTTAAGCCCGGCGAACCGGAACCGGAACCGGAACCGTTCCACGAGGCAGCAGGATACGCCCCGACGGAGACGCCGCGCCGCACCGCGTCGCACCCCCCTCGTCAGGCTCGGAGAATTTCGTTTCGGGAGAAAACCAGACCCGTACGTGAGATTTAAGCCCTTTTTTTATTTTTTTTTTATTTATACATTTTTAAATCCGCTGAGTCGGTGAATTAGCCACGCTGAATCCATTTCGTTCTGTTTCCGTTCCGTGCAATCCCTTCACCGTTTCGGTCACAGGGGTGCACTTCCGAGCCGTGAGGACGCGGCCGAAGAGATTTGCGGGCCAGGGCTGAACACTGATTTATGAAGAGGATAATCTGTCGGAGACCTCCCTCTCCCTCTCTTTTCCCAGACTTAAAGTGCGCTATTTGACCTCTGTTCCCGCGCGTTTTAAGAATTAGATGGAGAGAAGCTGGCAACCCCGAAAGCTATTTTATTTCACACCAGGGCCGGGCAAAGCTAAGCCTGTTTCGGTAAACTCTGCTCCACGGGGGTTGCCAGACCGTGACCTCTTCTGCCACCCGCTAATCGGATTGTTTTTACACTCGAACAACTGGCGGCCCTTAAACGAGCGAACGGCGGTAAGTCGTTCGTTTGCAAACAGGGCCACTTTTTTTTTTTTTTTTTTCAAACGCATTAATCTTAAGCAGCCAGGTCAGCACAGACAGACACGCCACCCACAGACAACGCAGTCGACCCCGGGGTCCATCGCGCACCTCCCTCTTAACCCTTTAAGGTGTGAGATATAGCAATTAGAACGTTCTTAACTGAACATTCTAACGCTGATGTCACAATCACCGCTGGTGACTGAAAGCAGCGGAGTTCTAGAACACTGACTTGGAATTTTAGAAGAAAAAAAACATTCCAAACAAACCTACTCTACGGAGGGTTAATCTCTGGGCTGGACGCACAATAGCACATATGCGGTAGAAGCCGGCATTAGGCAGTCATGGGTAAATCCCTGTTGAATAGGGGAGGACTGAAAGAGCTGAGCGGCACTGAGGAAATGGGAATTGACAGGGGAAGCGCTAATTAAAATGAGTTTAGCAGGAGAACATCATCCTCCCCCAAGATTACAACAGGTCAGCTTCTCGGCATCTAAGCTCCTCAGCAACTTCCCCCAGTAATACAGATGGATTGCCAAGGGACGCTAAACATATACAGTATCGTAAATGTGCCTTGTCTCTGCAAATTAGTGAAAAGTGCTCTCTTTTTTTTTGTTGCTATGGATATGACCAGGATGTTTGAAACAAGGCCGCGTAACATGCATGGAATTTTGACAGATAAAGCAGGCTGGCCAGCTTAATCTTTCACAGGCCATCTGTTTTGACTGGCATCTAGGTACAGCATGCAGACTTGGCAGAGACTAAACAAAAAAAATGTCATCCGTATGGGATCACGCAGCTCCATAATCCCCAGAGTGCATTATCCCAGAATACAGTATCCCAGAGTGCATCATCCCAGAGTACATTATTCTTGAAATTGTCATTTCGAGAATTTAAAAAGAACTCGATAGTCAATGAACAGTTGAGGAATTTGGAATCAACAGGGACAAGGCCTACAGTAAGAACGCTAACACACTGCACCCAAAACAGGCGAAGCCCGGTCCCGAAACGCTCGGATATAGGGCCCCACACCCCGATCGAGGGCCCCGCTCGTACCGTTCAGCCACCTCGAGTCGTGCTGCTCCGTCCTGATTGGGTGATGCTGTCCCAGCGTGCGGAAGATGGCGAAGTCCCTGCCCATGAAGTCCGCCGACGTCCCGGAGTAGAGCTCCCCGTCTGCGCAGAGAACAGAGAACGCTGAGCGCCCGCCATTTTGTTTTATCCGATGCCAAACCCGCCATTTTGTTTCTCCGATGCCAAACCCGCCATTTTGTTTTATCCGATGCCAAAACCCGCCATTTTGCTCTCGGGGGCCGAGGGGGGGTACTTCCGTGAGGAGGTCCCTCTCGGCGAGCAAAGGAGGAACGAGAGCTGGCCAGAGGTGTGAAATCTGGGCGGGGCCAACAGTGAAGAGGACAAGAAGGGCCAGTAGCATGACCGGAGAGCAGCTAGCGAACGAAGGGCCCTCAAATGAAGAGGCTCAGCCGGAGGCGGTCAACACTCCGTGTGTAATTCAGACACTCAAGGCTAATCACACAGCCTCTTCACTCTCTGCAGTCCATGACATTCCCGTCAACCAATATTGGCCACGTACCGTTTATGGGCATGAAGGGTGTACGTCTATGCGCTGGTAGTGCCATAAGAAGGCAATCACACTAATCACACAGGGGCACAGAGGCGTCAAGTATTTTTGTTCGCTATGTTTACTGTGTCTGCATACAAATGGGCAAGAACTTTTTTTAAGAGAACCCAAGTCACATGATGTACAGTACGGAAAGCATCTCCCATCCACGGCATCTTGCACACATTTTTTTTTTTAAAGACTGACTCAATAAATCACATCCTTACGCATATTTGCATACAGCCTACTGTATGGCGCGTGTGATGTCATCGCAGAGACCTCATCAGATAAGAAGATGGCCGCCGTGGCTTTCTCAGCGCTCCGAGCCGACGGGCCCGTTGAGGCTCGGCGTTTAACCGCTCTCCTCGACGCGACGGACGAGGAGCCGGGCGCGCAGGAGCTGACGCAGAGAACTTTCCAGAAGGCCCTCGTCAGCGCTGGCTACCTGCCGACGCCTTCGGGAGGCCGGGGGGGGGGGGGGGGAGAGTTATCTAATCGGGGGGGAATCTGTCGGGTTCGGGCGCTCGACTCGGCGCCGATCGAATCGCGCCCAAGGCTCCAAGCGCCGTTTCGGAAAAAAGCAGGAAAAGAAGTGCCAACAAAAAATAATACATTCGGATGATGAAGTCGTCCAACGATGACTGCGCAAATATAAAACAGGCTTACACCGCGGTACTTTTATATCATGATATGTGAGGGTCCATTCTGACATTCTGCATTGCTCCCCTCAACAAAAGAGCAACTGTTAGATTAAATCCGTTAGATATTTCAAGTAGTAGCATGCTAGCTGCCGAGTCTTAGCCAGCAGCACTCACACCACTAGTCAACTTGACTCTGCATTCTGGGCGAGATATGAATATGACTCTAGCGTGTCATTACATACGGTACAGCGCATTTTATAACACGTTTATAAAGCTCATAACCCAAAACAACTTAATCTATTAGGAGTCTGAGGACAGAGTTCTGTGTGTAAACTGCACAGGACCCATAGAGCTACCTTCTCGTAGGAAGGGACCTGCTAACGGTGGTGATGTCAAAACATCTAGGCCACCGGGTTCCACCGTGTGCACTGTGCTGGAAGATATTGTACCGCGTCTTCTCAAACACGGGCCTGTATGGCACTGTGAATCCCATGCCCCACTCTACGTTTATCCACAGGGGTACAGATAATTCTGCTTGGCTGAATTTCACCCGCGCATAAAATCACAGCAAACTAAAGGAGGAGCACCGCCCTCTTCACATGCAGGAGTCTTCCCTCAGGTTCAGTCCGAGACAGAGGGGGATGGATGAATCCCACATGGTTTTCAGGCCTCTGTCCTATCAGAGTTCTCCGTTTTAGTCACGTGACCGGCACGCGGCGAAACTCACCAATCAGGAGAGAGGCCGACAGCATCTTTGGATCGTACGGGCTCTTTCCCCGCCCGTTCTCAAAGTGCGAAGCCTCCAGCCGGAAGATGTTGTCCTAGTTCAGGAAGTAAAACAGAGTATTTGTGAGAAAATGTCCAAAAATAATTACACTGAATATACTGTGGAAATCATAATCAGGGAATAACATCATTAAATATCACTAGGCACAATGAGAAATTTCCCCTACTGTAATTGTTTCTGGATGATAGGTCTAATGGAGTTGAAATACACGCACAGTAATTCATCCGCATGAATCTTTGGCATTTTGTAGAAGGGAACAGAAATTCCGTTTCCGGAATGATGGATTAAATGTCCCCTGAAACAATCCAGATTTTTCAATTTTCTACTTCATTTGCTGGATGGAAGCGTTTAAAGGGCAATCAGCATTCCACAGACAGTCGTCTCGGGCGACCAGGGAAGAGCAATCCATAATATTTAACAGCGCTCTGGTAGAGCGTGCTCTCCAAAAAAAAAGCATTCTCCTTCCAACCCCTTATCAGCCCTTCGTTAGCAGTGCGGAATAGCTCTGTAGACTTTCTCTGTGATGCCGTAATTAAAAGATAATTCAACTTAGGGAAACTCAAAACCGCACATTTTTCAACGTTACTGAACTTTTGCACATACGCGTGAATACACACACACACACACGCAAGCACTAGGGGCATGATTTAACACATTGAGTCAAATTAATACAAATATGCGGATCTCTTGAAGAACACGCAATGCCTTTACACGAGAGCAAGACGGTACAGCACACGGGATATCACCCACGCCTCTCATTAAAACTAGAATATGACCGAGCTCAAGCGATGCATTGCCTGTTGAAATATTCCACCTTTAGACTGCATAATATATGAGGGCACGCTTCATTTAACAAACAGAAGGAACTCCATAGTAATGCAAATACAACAGGGGAATCCTATACATATTTAATGACACCGCACACTTAAGCATCAGTCTTAAAATATCTCCAGGCGAAAGCTAATATGTATCTTGGACACGTTTCATAGGAACTACACGGAAATAAATTATATTAAGCGCTGACATTTTAAAATGGTTGCCAAACGCCATAATTTCCTGAACGAGCAGTTTAGGGGGGCCGACCTTACTGCTTCACCTACCTTTTCATCTCGCGTCGCGATAGGGTCTGTCTTTACACAGGAGTAACCTATGCTGCCCCGTGCATTTAGAAGATAATGAGCAATTCTCCGTAAGTCAGCGCTATAGTAAACATAATTAATAACGACTACTATTTAATGAGAAACGGAAGCCTCGATGAAGTGGTTGCGGATCATGCATAATGAAACAGCTTAAATTAAAGAACACAATCTAAAGACAAAGATAAATTTCAGTCGGGTAGAAACTTCAGCCCTAACTGTTTGCTGTTGAGCAGAGATGTAATAATGCGCTCCTCACACAAATGAATAAACAGAAAGCAGCCACCTTCGAACCGCTCAGAGTGAATATTTATCGATTTACGGAGGAGCTAAGGCTAACGATTGCTTATAACGCATTAAATAACTCAGAGGAACTTGTGTGCACACAACACAGCCGCAGAGTCCGCATCTGATCTGATTTCTCACCACTGACACGTGAATGAATGCTCAAATAAAACCTCCTGTAGTCCTTTCTCTTCCGGTTATCCCTTTCGGATTTTCCCCACCTCCCGCGACGTTCCCCGCCGAAGCGCTCAGTTTATTTTATTTCTATTTTTATCTTATCCTAACACCTGTGCTACTGATTCCTATTGTTTCTCTTGTAAAGCACTCTGAGCTGCATTTTATGATTCGAAATGTGCTATATAAATAAAGTTTATTATTATTATTATTATTATTATTATATGGTGGCGGCTGATCCGTGCCTTACCTCCGGCCGCTTCCCCACCTCCAGGTAGGCGCAGATGGGGTGGAAGGCTCCCGTTCCGCACGCGTACAGGTGCGTCTGATTAAACGGCTGCAGCACTTTGATAAAATTGGAGCATTCTTTCTGCAGAGGAGAAGAAGGAGACGTAGCGTATGAATGACGATCAGCCCGCCGCCCTCCTTGAGCTCCTTTTCCCAGAAGTCCGAGTCGAAAGGAATCCCAAAGAGCGCTCCGCTCAGCGCGGACGCGCTCGCATAAATTGTTGCCACCTGCTTCCGTCCTTTGAAGCGAAGGGTCGTCGAAGTGCTCCACAATAACCGGCTAAAAAAAAAAAAAAATCGGGGCCTTTTTTTTTTTAGCAATAAAGCCGGCCGCTGACAGACGAAGGAGAGGCATGAGGTTCCATCGGATCGTTTAAAACGATCACGAACGCGTGAGAAATATTCATTTCGCCCTGGTGGCGCATTGGGTAGCACTGTCCTGTCACCTCATAGCAAGGAGGTTGTGGGTTCAAATCTCGGCTTGGGGACTTGCTGTGTGGAGTTTGCATGTTCTCCCCGTGTCCGCGTGGGTTTACTCCGGGTACTCCGGCTTCCTCCCACGGTCCAAAGACACGCAGGTAGGCTAATCGGAGACTCTAAAATTGCCCATAGGTATGAGTGTGTGAGTGAATGTGTGTGCCCTGCGATAGATTGGCGGCCTGTCCAGGGTGTATTCCTGCCTCTCGCCCAATGCACGCTGGGATAGGCTCCAGCACCCTGCTCAGAATAAGCGGGTATAGATAATGGATGGATGGATGGATTTAATTCTTTAAAGAGGCAAACAGCTCTGAGAGCGCTAACTTGTTGCGGGAGGAATATCATTGGACGCCTTGGACCGAATGTCACCAATGAAATCCAAGCTTTTCACTGGCGCACAGAGGGCTGGCAGCACTGGCGATAAACACCTTCGTGTCACTTCGGGCCGGCTGGACTGGGACTGGGCGTCAGCCCGACAATCGGCTGCAATCGGTCCCGCCCCTGCGCGGCGATTGGCCGATCAGTGCACAAAGGTCCCGCCCCTGCGCGGCGATTGGCCAATCAGTCCACGAAGGTTCACCCCCCCCCACCACCACCCGTTGAGTAGAAAAGTGCCACCCAGACCGTTCCGGCTTTAGTGTGAAAATAAACGGAGACCATCTGTGCAAACAGGGATGAGAACGGGGCCAGGGCTATGACGTCATGCACTGCACCTCCTCTCCCCAGTGCATTAAAGGCACCACAGACCGGTGGGGGCGGGGGGGGGGGGCGGCGGGGGCGGGGCGGGGAGGGAGAGGGGCGGGGCCATCTGGGCCCCAGATAAGCCGGGAAATAATTTGAATTTTTTTTTTTAAGTCACAGGGCCACATTGATTGTCACTGTCAACAAATTCAACTTATTTCGGATTTGGATCCGGTAGAAGGGCCAGATTTGTGTCAAAGTCAACTCTGTCACATCGCATGCGTCTAGATTCTCTTTCTTTATCCCAAATCGCAGATAACTCCAGAAATCCAGATAAACCAGAAAGAACGTGAAGCAGTTTATTTTCTGCGAGCACGTAGCAACAAAAATATCTGAGGAATTCCCTTTGAGCTGCCGTAACTGTCTGAAAAGCCTCTTAGTCGTGAAGGCAATGTTGTGGGCTTCTGTTCCTACTGTTTCCTCTCTCTCTCTCTCTCTCTCTCTCTCCCCACTGGTGCCTCAGAGATTTGGCCCTTTTCCGTCACGACATGACAGCTCATTACGTCCGTTTTAATATCAAAGGGCCCGGAACCTGATACTGTTCACGCTCTGCCGCGCCACGTCTTAGCCGGTTCTAGCTTTTCTTCCGCACCTAGCTGCCCAGACGAGGAGGCGCCGTCGAAGGGGAGGAGGAGCCGCGGGAGCGCGCGCCGAAGGGCCTCTTCCACCCCCCTCGGGCCTGCCTCCCCCCCCCCGGGGGCCGCTCTCCTGAGCTCCCAGACCGGCAAAACCGCGCTTCCGCGCGATTAATGCCGTGATCCGTTTCGCCGCGCTTCCTTCATCCTCGCGCCGAGAGAGACACTTCGCCGTTGCCGTGCAACCGGCTTCGGAGTTTCAGCCAATGAAAACTAGCGCCGGCAGAACTTTCGCGGTCTAACAGAAACACTTCATTAATCTTCGGATTTTTTCTTTTTTAAACCACAACGTGCAGAACGTATTACACTGTACTAAAAATACATAAATATAAATATGGCCCCTTGCTGTAAACAGAGTGAACAGGCTCATATCACGCTTGCCATAAACAAAAGAAAATTATATTTGTTTAAGCAATCCAGTGATTATATCTACCTAAACAGATGGTGTGCATGTGCGCTTAACAGATCAGCTGTGAAGCACGTTTGAAGCAGTGCTCCAAATGAAGGTGTGTGCGCAGTCCTGTTCCTGACATTCGGACGCCCTCAGAAATAAAACAAAAAAAGCTCCAAGATGTTATTGGCTCCATCGCTGAGAGCAGCCAATCCAATGACTGGCTCCCGCTTGGCGGCTGACCCTCGGCTTGGCAGAGTCAGCGCTCGATGACGAGATGACCAGTAGGGGGCAGTGTGCATTTGAATCCAAGTAAAAAAAAAACAAAAAACAATAAAACCACCCCCAATGCAGTGATGCAGAAAATGTTCTGATTTACCCTGGCAATTAACTGCCCTTTGAGGTATGCGATCACAAACATGTGATCAGAATGTTCTTAACTGAACATTCTAATGCCGATGTAACGATCACTACTGGTAATCAAAAGCAATGGAGTATTGGAACACTGACTAAAGATTTTGGAAAAAACATTCCAAAAAACCTACTCTTCCAAGAGTTAAAAAAAGTCCTCCTGTGTTCAGCATTCCAAAATCTGCTTCTGTTTGTCTGGTTACACAATCATCGCCTTGTGTAACTGGCCAGGGCCCTCTCCACCTCAGTTAATGTGAGTAGCTCCTTTTGCAAAAGGTGTAATATAAGCACAGCCATATATCATTATTATATATTTCGCTTCCTACTCACCTTCCATATACCCAATTTAATATAGATATATACTAATTTATGTAACATCCGCACGATCTTAAATGCACATGCTGAAATGTTAGGACTTTTAACTGTTAAGCAGACGTCGGTACGGACGTGGAGCGTTTAATGCTACTGTGTCCGCCGCGCATATTTCTGGAACGTTCTGGACGACCGCCCTGGCGTAAGAGGCGTTCTTCCGAAACCGAGCGCTCGTTCGGCGCCGATGAACGGCTGGGACGAGGCGTGGCGAAAGGCTAACGCTGGGCCTCGCCCGCCGCTCGGAGTGCATCCAGCGCGCGTAGGGACGGGGGAGCCATTACATTACATTACATTACAGGCATTTAGCAGACGCTCTTATCCAGAGCGACGTACACAACTTTTTTTTACATAGCATTTTACATTGTATCCATTTATACAGCTGGATATATACTGAAGCAATTTCGGTTAAGTACCTTGCTCAAGGGTACAACGGCAGTGTCCTTACCCGGGAATCGAACCGGCGACCTTTCGGTTACGAGCCCAGTTCCTTACCCGCTGTGCTGCGCTCCGTTCCTATTTCCGTAAATAGCCGTTTCGATGGGCTCCTCCCGCGGCCCGCGCTTGAACCCGGCGGGCGCTAGCCTCTCCCGCTAACTCCGAAGAGCCGGATCGCGCAGTCACAACGCCTCGGCCCGGCTAGGATCGACGTTTAAACTGCGCTGCTCCAGAAATCGCGGGAGCGTTTTTTTTTTTTTTTTTAAGCGCCTGAGAGACAGGCCCCGGGGGGGGCCCCGAACGGCCCTCCGGCCGCAGCTCTGATGGGCCGCGGGCGCATCGGGCACGCCTGGGTCCCGCGCGCCGAAGCCTGCTCCTCGTTTAAGGAGTCGGGGGGGCCGCGTCCCGGCGTCCATCTCGAAAGCGCCGCTCGTCGAAAGCATCCGCGCGAAGCTCAACGCCAGGAACTCGCGTAGCGTTCGCACACGGCGTTAGCGCAGGCGACCGTCGTAATTAAAGCGCCGAGAAGCGAGTTTTTTAAAAAAGCGGAACCCGCCCGTCCGATTTTTCCCCGGGGAAGAAACGGAAGAGGCGAAACGTCTTCGCGTGACCCGTGTCGAGCGAGACCGAATGGAAACCGAAAAAGAGTTAAAACGGGCCAGCGTTCCCCCCCGGTGGAGGGGAGGGGAGGGGAGGGGAGGGGAGTACGGACGCCGACGCCGCGCGAAGCGGGCCGCTAAACGTGCTAAACGTGCTAAACGTGCTAAGCGTTTGAGATTGACTCGGCGCTGAGGGCCATGCTCTGAGAGTGAAGCAATTTTCATATACCAATACAGACGAGCATTACATTATAATAGGGTTGTAACTAAATTAATAGTACTGGTGAGAACTGTGAGTGGGTGTCAGTGTTGCAGGGCTGGGGAAGGGGGTGGGGTAATTATATATATATATATATTATAAATAAATGATATATTATATTATAAATATTTTTTATTCTATATTCATTGAAACCTTGTTCCATGCCTATGATCGCGGGAATTGAAGGACATATGTCGAAAAACAGCGTCAGTTGATTCACTTGAGTCCACAAATTAATCCGTTCATCGACTTACCAAGATGTCCTTCCCAGCCCACTTGCACTCGTCTCTCTTCGCGGGAGCAGGGGGCCACGCGATCTGCACCAATCCAAAAAGCAAAAAAACAACTTCAGTCCTCGTCGAGAATTTAATTCCCAGGGCAAAGCGGCGATAAATCACAGATAACACCTAACGGTAACAATGCATTCGATTAAATATTAAAGGTGTTAAAATGTCCTGCAAAAGTGTGGCACTTTGGATCACAAGATGATTTTTTTTTTCCATTTCTCGTGCACAAAAAAACACCATATTTACTTCGTTTCAGTGATAAGGCTCATCCAGTTAAAAATGAGACAATGCGTATCTTTCCCAATCACAATCTGTTGCAGGATAATACATTATGAACTGTTTTCTTTTTCCTTTGCAAACAGGGTGTACGCCCAAAGTAAGCATCAGAGCAGAATGGTGCACACTACTGAACTGCCAGTCAGAGAGTGTGTATGTGTGTGTGTGTGCGCGTGCGTGTGTGTGTGCGTTCGTGTCTGTGTATGTGTGTGTGTGTGTGTGTGTGTGTGTGTGTGTGTGTATATCTGTGCGTGCATGTGTGTGTGCGTGCGTGTGTGTGTGCGTGCGTGTGTGTATGTGTGTGTGCGTGCAAGTGTGTGTGCACGTGTGTGTGCACGTGCATGTGTGTGTGCGTGCGTGCATGTGTGTGTGTGTGTGTGTGTGCGCGTGTATGTGTGTTTGTGTGTGTGGTTGTGTGCGTGTGTGTGCCTTTGTGCGTGTGAGTGTGTGTGTGTGTGAGTGCATGCGTGTGAGTGTGTGTGTGTATGTATGTGTGTTTGTGTATGTCTGTGCGTGCATGTGTGTGCACGTGTGTGCGTGTGTGTGTCTGCGCGTGTGTGTGTGTGCGTCTGCTTAGTAGGCGGGTAACTCATTTGTGCTCGCATTGTTCCAGTTTTCCCATTCTTGCTCAGACAGGTATATATAGCCAGTGCGTGACATGCACAGTATCACTATCTGTCTATCTGTTCCAGCTGTGAGGGTCCTGAGTCAGCTCCACCTTTAACTATTCATTGGCTGCATTTCCGTGGAAACGCACGCGGTTCCCGGGCGATCAGGCCTAGCCGCTCGGCGGCGCGGATACCGGCCGCGGGAGACCGCTTCCTGTCTTCCCGCCTCGTTTCCGTGGCGATCCGCATTATCCTTCCCGAGACGGACGGCTTGTCAAGTCGCAGGGGTCCCGCCCCTCAGGCCTTTCATTCTGATGGTCTCTCGCGCACCGCGGGGATTTCGGGACAATGGCTGAATTTGGGGAACCGGCGACCCGACCTCAGAACCCGGGCTGTGCGTCAGTAAACCGGCTGGGCCCGCTTTCCCTCCCTCCCTCCCTCCCTCCCTCCCTCCCTCCCTCCCTCTCTCTCTCTCTCTCTCTCTCTCTCTTTCCGCCTCGCGCCTCTTCTTCGGTACGTTCGCACGCCACATGGCGTGTTTTTTTTTCACGCGCGCGGATTCTCTTCCTGTCCCCGATTCGGCCGAGCCTGTCCGTGGTGCCCGCCGAACGAGCGGAAGGACGCCCACTTAAACCAACCGGCTAAAGGGTTTGTTTTTAAATGCTCCACCTCAGGACACTCCCCCCCCCCCCCCTCCTTAAAGCAGTTTTGGCCAGTTGTCCCCAACCCTGCTCCTGGAGATCTACCATCCTGTAGGTTTTCATTTCAACCCTAATTTGACACACCTGATTCATTACATTACATTACAGGCATTTAGCAGACGCTCTTATCCAGAGCGACGTACAACAAGTGCATCAGTTCAAGGTGCAGAGGTGCAGAAAAAACACACTAGAGTGAAGTAAAGATCGTAGTGCCAGAAGTGATTCTACTAACTAGCAGCTCAGTGAGATCTCTAGCTGTTGAGTGAGCCGTGCTCTGTCAGAGTTGGAGTGAAAACCTGCAGGACGGTAGATCTCCAGGAACAGCGTCGGGAACCGCTGTTCTTCAAACAGTGCATTTCAGCGGAAGTGTTAAAAGCGTGATGAACGCTGTGCAGGTTCAGTGTAAGATGCAGAGCACTGAATTGCTGCTCTCATTAAAATGCCTCCATTGAGACAGACCTGTTTATCAAAGGCCGGCCTACCTGCATGTAGTCCTTGTTGATGTTGACCAGGTTGAAGGAGAAGATGTGGTCCTTGGCTCCCACCAGGAGCCTGCCCTTCTCCTCGTCCAGCAGGAAGGTGTGATAGCTGGAGCTGTTCGCCAGGCCGTTAAAGGTGACCAGATTGTTCGAGTCCAGCATCTCTGCGACAGGAAAGAGAGCAAAGATTTAAAAATAAAAGTAAAAGTGAACATTTTTCATTCTGAAAATACTGCACCGTGAAAATGTGACAGAAAGGAGGGCCAGAGAAACCACCCTGCCAGGGATTAACCCTGACGAGGAAAGATTTTTCCTTTGTCAGGCGACATCTCGTATGTCAGCCATATCCAGGACATGGCTACGCATTAGCATTAGCATTAATGCTAATAATGCTCCGTTAGCGTCATTAGCGTGCGCCGTGACTCAGGACAGCACGCGTGACACTGCCTCTGTAGAGCAGAGCCTGCTAGCCACATTGAGCTACAGGAGAGCAGAGAGTGCTACAGGGTAGCGGTACAGGAGAGCGATACAGGTGAGCAGTACAGGAGAGCAGAGAGCAGCACAGGAGAGCAGTACAGGAGAGCAGTGAGCGGTACAGGAGAGCGTACAGGAGAGTGTTCAGGAGAGTGTTCAGGAGAGCGTACAGGAGAGCGGTACAGGAGAAGATACAGGAGAGCGGTACAGGAGAAGATACAGGAGAGCGCTACAGGAGAAGATACAGGAGAGCGGTACAGGACAGCGTACAGGAGAGCGCTACAGGAGAGCGTACAGGAGAGTGTTCAGGAGAGTGTTCAGGAGAGCGGTACAGGAGAGCGGTACAGGAGAGCATACAGGAGAGCGTACAGGAGAGCGTACAGGAGAGCAGTACAGGGGAGCGTACAGGAGAGCGTACAGGAGAGCGTACAGGAGAGCGCTACAGGAGAGCGTACAGGAGAGCGTACAGGAGAGCAGTACAGGGGAGCGGTACAGGAGAGCGGTACAGGAGAGCGTACAGGAGACTGTATAGGAGAGCGTACAGGAGAGCGGTACAGGGGAGCGGTACAGGAGAGCGTACAGGAGAGCGGTACAGCTCCCATCTATCGAGGTCACAGTTACGAGTACTAAGACCTGAAATGCTCACTGTGTTGACCTCTGTCTAAACTGCAACGCGAACAGCTATGAGCGCACGTATCTCTTGACTTTTAAAGGAAATGTGAACAGGGTTTCGGTGGTTTAAAAACACGAAAAGCCTTCATTTTATAGCACCTGCCACGTCTCGACAAAAGTTAAACGTGAACGGTTAATGATTTCCACCCTCCGTGATTCGCGAACCATTCGCGGTGCAAAAATTCCGCGCGTCCCTTTATTCTTCCGAGTTTACCGGGCGTGCCGCACGTCTGATGCCAATCAAAGGAAAAGGCCTTCATCCTAAACAATGGCCGCTCCTTTCCCGTCGCTCTTCACAAAATAATCCGTCCTCTCCCGCTTTGTCACAACAACGTCTGCGGCGCACGGAACTGTCAAGCAAGGCGTAAAACAGCTCAAATGCGATCGCCAGACGCGCAGAGAGGCCTTCCGAGCGCGCTCCCAACCGTGTAATTAGCCAAATCCTTCGCGTGCAATCAGATGTCCCTGGATACCCATTTTCTTTCGGTCTCCCTCAGTGAGGGCTGAGAAGCCGTTCCTGTATTTAATTCTCAAATCCCCCAAATCCAGGACTATTCCTACAAAGGACAAAGATGTTCCACTCAAATACTAGCGGGAGGTACGGGTTGGGGGGGCGCTTTAAGTTTAAGACTAGAAAAATGAAGCCCTCGGTGGATTTAGATTAGTTTGGGAGATTTTTTTCGAGGCGCTACGGGGTCTGAGGAGCATGCCTTGAAACAAACCCTGAGCCTGAAGGTGAACTCAGCTGCGATGATACGGCATCACGTCAGACAAGTCGCAGTTCATTACGCAAACTTACGCTGATCTGATAAAGATACAGAATTCATTTAAAAACTATATTATCTCTTTACTCTGTGAAGGAGAATGACATGAGTATTCTGCTACTTGCTTATGCGAAGTGTCCTCAGCGTTACTACTGTACTACTGGGAGCTGAACGGAAAAGGTTTAATTTTAGGGTAGCAGTGCTCGAGTGGGAAATATTTTTAAATAATAACAATCGTCTGGGTGGTAAGAATAAGGGAGATCACAGCTGGCGTCCCTGTGGAGGAGGGTTGAAATAACAGATGGGACAGAGGGACAGGAGCTTAAATTGGTGTTTAGGATCAGGGACCATCTAGACGAAGGAGGGGGGGGGGCGGGGGGGGGGGCGGTCTCATGTTTAAAAGCACATTGGCGCTGTGCACCTTGTCTTGGGCTCGGACCTGACAGACTGCACTGCCCCAGTGGTCAGCCGTACTCGCCTGATTGGCTCTCCGGCCTTTGGGCGAGACACTTTAACGCTTCATGGTGCCAGATCACAAATATGCAATTAGAATGTTCCTAACTGAACACGAGAATCCGAGAATCTGACTGCCTTCAAGCGCAGACTAAAGACTCATCTCTTCAGGCTGCACCTCTCCCCACCCCTCCCTAGCCTATAGTTTAGCTCAATGTACCTAGTTAGGCTAATACGGTCACATTTTTATTTGGCAGGATTGTTTTTGTCTGATTCTGATTAGGCAAATGTGATTTCAGTGCTAGTTTTGTACTTGGCAGGATTGTTTGTTTGCTGAACAGGTTACTCTACAGGGTTGGATCAGGACGATCTATGTGGTCACTTCTGGCACTACGATCTTTATTTAACTCTAGTATGTTTCTTTTGCATCTCTGCACCTTGAACTAATGCACTTGTTGTACGTCGCTCTGGATAAGAGCGTCTGCTAAATGCCTGTAATGTAATGTAATGCTGATGTCACAATCACTACTGGGTAAACTGACAGCAGTGGAGTTCTAGAACACTGACTTGGAATTTTGAAAAAATTCCAAATAACCTGCTCTTCAGAGCGGGCACGGCACCAGGGAGGAATGAACGGCGCAGCCGGGAGGGCGCTGCCAACCCGAGCCAAGGCCAGCGCGGGCGAGTCGACCTTGGGCGCGGCGGGCCAAGAGGAGCGCAAACACTAGGCTGCCGACCGGGCCCCCGAAGGCTCGGGCCTCGTCGGAGTTTACGTTCACTGCTGCCACTCAGAACGACTTCAACCGGCAGGGGCCGATATTACTACCGTCTTTTTTTTCGACGGGTACGATTACCGTCTTAGTAGGACGGAGTGTGGCACAGTGGGTAAGGAACTGCGCTTGTAACCGAAAGGTCGCCGGTTCGATTCCCGGGTAAGGACACTGCCGTTGTACCCTTGAGCAGGGTACTTAACCTGCATTGCTTCAGTATATATATCCAGCTGTATAAATGGATAGAATGTAAAATGCTATGTAAAAAGTTGTGTAAGTCGCTCTGGATAAGAGCGTCTGCTAAATGCCTGTAATGTAATGTAATGTAATGTCTTGTCGCTAGACTTGCGCCCAGCAGGGTTTACACGAGACCTGGAGAGAAGTACGGGGAAGTGAGAAACCCAAAGCTGCTGGGGCGGAACTCGGACACGGATATCCACCGCGCGCTGTGCTCACAGAGTCTCTGCGCGGCGTGCTGCGGTGCTGAGATTTATGGGATCGATGTGCGAGCGCGACTCCGGGAGAACCTCGCACGACGGCCCTTTTAACCCCCATCTTACTTCCACGCTCAGCACAGAGAGCAGCCACACACAGGCTACAGCCAGACCCCGGTCCTAAGCCAGAACAATAGCATACGTCTACAACAGCCACACACACACACACACACACATCCACATACAGACACACACACACACACACACCTATGCACGCACACACACACACACACACATACACATCCACATACAGACACACACACACACACACCTATGCACGCACACACACACACACACACACACACACACACATCCACATACAGACACACACACACACACACACACCTATGCACGCACACGCACACACACACACACATACACATCCACATACAGACACACACACACACGCACACACCTATGCACGCACATACACACACACACACACACACACACATCCACATACAGACATACACACACACAGACACACACACACACACACTTGAACACACACACACGGACACACACATACGCACAGACACACGCACACCTTCCAGCAAAAACATGAGGATACAATTAGGCAAACTCTAATATGAAATAGCCAAGGTTAGTGAAGAAAAGGCCTGCAAATCAGTCAGAACTCCGCGCATTGTTTCTCCTTCAGTTTCCACAGGTACAGCACAATGGCCCTCTTATTCCGCACATTTATTTATAACCGCCCAAATGCAGAAATAATTCTTTCCAGCCCCGCGGCTGGAGACGGACTGCGTCGTGCCGAGCAGCGGTTCCCAAACTGCGCGCCGCAACCTGCCGGTGTTGAGAGACACGGCGGGTCGCCTGAATCCACGTGGTAAAAATAACCTAAACACGCTACGAGCGCCAAATACGCCTTCCATCAAAACTCCCCACCGGTCAACTTAAACACACTGCATCGGTTACAAATACTGCAGTGGACGTGCCGTTGTTTTGACGTATGCTAAAAACATGCCATTTCACATTTGAACACTGAGCGCAATGACCCTGGAGCCATGACTGCATGTGGCAGCCATGTTTCTGTGTAACTTCTGCAATAGAGACTGAGAGACTCCTCGTTTAGCCAGAGGTAGCTAGCGCCTCCTAGTCTATAGAGACTGAGAGACTCCTCGTTTAGCCAGAGGTAGCTAGCGCCTCCTAGTCTATAGAGACTGAGAGACTCCTCATTTAGCTAGAGGTAGCTAGCGCCTCCTAGTCTATAGAGACTGAGAGACTCCTTGTTTAGCCAGAGGTAGCTAGCGCCTCCTAGTCTATAGAGACAGAGAGACTCCTCGTTTAGCAAGAGGTAGCTAGCGCCTCCTAGTCTATAGAGACAGAGAGACTCCTCGTTTAGCCAGAGGTAGCTAGCGCCTCCTAGTCTATAGAGACTGAGAGACTCCTTGTTTAGCCAGAGGTAGCTAGCACCTCCTAGTCTATAGAGACTGAGAGACTCCTCGTTTAGCCAGAGGTAGCTAGCGCCTCCTAGTCTATAGAGTCAGAGAGACTCCTCGTTTAGCCAGAGGTAGCTAGCGCCTCCTAGTCTATAGAGACTGAGAGACTCCTCGTTTAGCAAGAGGTAGCTAGCGCCTCCTAGTCTATAGAGACTGAGAGACTCCTCGTTTAGCCAGAGGTAGCTAGCGCCTCCTAGTCTATAGAGACTGAGAGACTCCTCGTTTAGCAAGAGGTAGCTAGCGCCTCCTAGTCTATAGAGACTGAGAGACTCCTTGTTTAGCCAGAGGTAGCTAGCACCTCCTAGTCTATAGAGACTGAGAGACTCCTTGTTTAGCCAGAGGTAGCTAGCACCTCCTAGTCTATAGAGACTGAGAGACTCCTCGTTTAGCCAGAGGTAGCTAGCGCCTCCTAGTCTATAGAGACTGAGAGACTCCTCGTTTAGCTAGAGGTAGCTAGCGCCTCCTAGTCTATAGAGACTGAGACTGGTATTGCTAGTGCAGCCGAGGTGTAACTATACAGGTTTATCTAATGGCCTTTTAATAAGCAGTGTTGCCCTCTCAGTCCGATAAGAGTCCTGTTTATCCAGGCTAAGGAGATTAATACTAAGTACCTCAACAAATTTTGATTAACCTCTCAGAACTCAACAAACGGTTGGGAGCCTGGGAGGTCTGACAGGGTGTCAAAGGCTTGTACGTGTGTGGGTCCAATTCTCCTTCCTCCGTTTTGTTTGTTCATCTGTTTATTTTCGTCTTTTATTCTCCCTCTTTTCGTCTCAGTAGACAGCGGCAGGCCTGATGAATTTTTCAGCGGGCTCAGAGGCGTGCCGGGCGGAAGTGCGTTTGTGTGTCAGCGCTCCGGAGGGCAAGCTCCGAGCGCCTGAAGACTTTACCCTCGCAGGGCAGAGCAGGAGCGTGCGGTCAGGGCAGGCAAAGCACCGGCACAGAGAACGCCCTGAGGAAAGCTGACGGAAAGGTCCGGAACTTCTCCGCCTTTATAAGTGCTGTGTTCTACCCAGTGTCCTCCAAACCAAATATCCCACTGCACAGTGTCCTCCAAACCAAATATCCCACTGCACAGTGTCCTCCAAACCAAATATCTCACTGCACAGTGTCCACCAAACCAAATATCTCACTGCACAGTGTCCTCCAAACCTAATATCCCACTGCACAGTGTCCTCCAAACCAAATATCTCACTGCACAGTGTCCTCCAAACCAAATATCCCACTGCACAGTGTCCTCCAAACCAAATATCTCACTGCACAGGGTCCTCCAAACCAAATATCCCACTGCACACTGTCCTCCAAACCAAATATCTCACTGCACAGTGTCCTCCAAACCAAATATCCCACTGCAGTGTCCTCCAAACCAAATATCCCACTGCAGTGTCTTCCAAACCAAATATCTCACTGCACAGTGTCTTCCAAACCAAATATCCCACGGCACATTTACTCGGTTTATGTGACCAAGCATAATGTATGCTGCACAGAAACTGGTTGTAAAAATAAAGATTAACAATCGCACACAATTGAATCATTTATTTTTGGCGGATGTTCCCAAGGTTGTGTGAATATTTTTTCACACAGAGAGTGGTCAATGTGTGGAATAGCTTGCCTGGACATGTAGTGGAGGCAGAAACACTGGGGGGTATTCAAGGCGCGGCTTGATACAATGTTGGATACTATCTAGCTTTTAGGTAAACTAAGCATTAAGTACAGTTTAGTGGTAGGAACAGACGAGCAGCGTTGGGCTGAATGGCCTGTTCTCGTCTTACGTTATGTTATGCTAAGGTTGGCGGTCCCTGCTTTGCCTATCCTGACTGTGCGTCCCTGGAGAAGAGAAAAATTGTCAGAGTACTGGACTTGCTGCAGCCAAGCGGGTCTGGAGTCCTGGGTCCTGGAGTACCCCTGCGTGTGCTGGTTTTCGTTCCAACCACAACTGCAATCCCTGAACCGTTAACTCTGTTCAGGTTTGGCTCGTTATCATTTGCTTTTGTCTCTGAATTCTTCGGTATCTAATGGTTAGTTTTAGAGCCCAGGTGTTCACACTTTCACCAATTAGGACCCCATTAATTCACCTCAGTCTTTAATTTTATCAGATCAAAAAATGTAGCTCTCTTTATGTTTCTCCCCTATTAGTTTGCAGTACGGTACAATGCGATGTGACGTGCGTATAGCTATTTCTGACATACAGTAATATGCTTGAAGTGGGTAAATAATCCCAAAATAATAGTGTAATTAAGAAAAATGAACAGCTTGGATTGCGACTGTAGTTTGACCGAAAAACTGTGTAAACCGGGGTCAAGTCTGAGCATCACTGCAGTAGCACATCCAGCACCTAAGCCCTGGGCTGGGACTCACAGGTTTGAATCCCATGAGGGGTATAATTAGGTTAGGAGCTTTACCTCATTTGTGCTGATAAGTATCCACCCGGATTATCAACTGCAAGCTGCACGGCAGTCTAGAAAAGCACTGCCAGGAAGATAAACTGACCCGTTAAAACTTTAAGATCCTCGTATGCACAGAGCGGGTTGCTGCCCAAATTCAGGGCTAAAGGTATTTGGATCCCTTTGTTGAAAAACGTGCATGGGTGCTGCAGGTGGCCTAGGATACGTGACATCACATACTTGCTTCTGGGAAATTTAGTTTTCCCCAAAAAGATCAAAAGCTGGCGATCATTTTCTTTCAACTCCACAGGCTGTCTTTAATTGTCTGCGGGGCATCCTTAGAAGTCAGGAGAAACCGTAAAACAAAAGGCCAGTGAGGGGGTGCGGAGGGGGGGTGGGGCGTTAAAGCCGGGGGTCTTCCAAACTGACTCCTCGCACGGATAATTCCAGAAGCCCTCGCAGAAGTGCTCAGTGGGGGGGGGGGGGGGGGGGCGATGACCGCACCTGCCAATAGGAGCCCTCAGAAGTAAATACAAACCATAGAGAGGGCCGTACGCCGGATTTAAGGTAATCCTGGATTCCCGGCCATTGGCCTGAGACTAAAGGCTCTTAGTCTGGTGCCAAGTGAACAGGGGGGGTGGGGTATATATCTATTCAGCAAATCCAATTCAGTGCATTCAGCTCCGCGAGTGTCCAACAGCACAACCCAACAGTACAACCTAACAGCACAACCCAACAGCACAACCCAACAGTATAACCCAACAGGAAGACCAAATACCGATGTGTACAAAACAAGCGGAAAGGACCTGCTTGGGCAGCCCAGCAGCAAATGAAGGAGTTTTGAAGTGAAACTGTTTCAGAATGTGTGTGTCATCCACAGGGCTGCAGCGTGAAGGCTCCAGGCCCTGGGTAAAATTATATTATTATACTATTCCTGGTTCCAGTCACAATAATATTTACCAGAAGTTCACAGACCATTGCCCTCCCCCCCCTTCCACCAGAGCCCAGGACAACATATGCGGTTGCCCCCCTCCCGTCCCCCCCCCCCCCCCCTCCCCCCCCCGCTGACGATAGCCTTGGTAATCCACCCTAAGGCCTGCAGTGGAAAATCTGATAAATCAAAATTTAATGACGAATTATGAAGGTGTATGCCTAAGTTTATGAATGTTCTGATCTTGCGCGGAAACCTACGTCGTCACACTGTACACTGGGTTTCGCACATCTGTTTGAAATGTGCCTTTCGAGAGACAAAAACAAAATCGCTTTGCAGCATGTGTTGAACATCGCGGACATCCTGTTTTATCAAAGGAACAACATTAGAGGGAAGAGCGCAAAATCTCCTTCAAAATGACACAGAGCTCACATTCCAACGAAGGGGTCGTGGCGATTCGGAGAGAATCCGTTCCGCTGAAGGGGCGTCTGACCCGCTCAGACGTGTTTCCGGTGCCGTCGCGTGTTACGCCTGTGCGCGAAGGGGCGCAGAGGGTCAGACACGCCCGCAACGGCAGACGGGAAATTCGCTCACAGTTTCAGACGCGAGAATCCTAAAAAAAGAACGGACCTCCACCCGGCTGAAAACGGTCGCGGCGTCGTCCGGGCAACGACGCCGCGACCGTTTTCAGCCGGGTGGAGGTCCGTTCTTTTTTTTTTTTCGAGCCGCGGTCGAATTTTTTCTACGAAACATTTCCGCCCGCTCGAGAGGCTCCGGGTTCCCTTCCGGTCCGAGGGTGATATCTGTACCGGCGCCGCGCGCCGAACGCTGTCCGGTTAACCTTCGAGAACGCGGCCGTCTCCGCCGGCGACGTCCGTCCTGCGATCCCCCCCGCGTCGGCCGACGGGCCGCGAGGTACGACGAACGCGGACGCGGATGATTGCTCCGGCGAGACAGCTGACGTAAAACGGAACGCGGCGAGCGCGCGCCCCGGTGCATCCTGGTCAATGAGGCCAAGCCCAGACGTACCATAGCACGCGGTGAGTATTCACAGCAACATGTGTTATACAAATACTAATACAAAATTGTACAGATTATATATATATATATATATATTTCTTTTTTGCTGCAATACAGCATTTCATCGTGCAGAATTTAGTTTTTTCTTCCCCCAAAATATGTTGAAACCGACCAGTTAATTGCACCGAATCTCCACTTAACATCACTGGTTAGCCGCAGGAGCGGTTCTAAACATCACTCAGATCGTGTGATGTCAGCGTGAGAGGCTAAAAACTGGACTGCTTGGTGCTGGTGCTGGTCTTCTGTTCATTTTTTTCTTTCTTTTTCCTTTACTAAGTGCATTTTCAATTATTTTATTGTTTTATTGCCTGTCATGTGGCTGAAGGCAAGCGAATGTCCCTTTTTCGGGTGAATAAAGAGAGCATCTACAGCATGTGTCTAATTTGAACGCTCCTATCAGACACACAACGTTCGGCAATGGGGTCGGGGTCGTTAATCAGTATAAATGGAAGAGGGGGGGCCCCGCCTTTTGCCTTGAGCTTGCCGGAGTGAGCGAAGATGACGGACGGGCCGCCCCGCCGCACCAAAGTGTGGTCTGTTCCTACCACACTTTGCGTAACCGTGGTGACGGGGTGCGGAGAGGGAGGCCCGGCGCAGGTCCTCCGACCCCGACAGGTCGTCGGCTCGACGACGGGCCGCCACTTCGCCCGACGGTCACGGAGCGATGCTGCTACTGATAGGAGCCCAGACGCCTTCCCGCTCTCTCCTCTCTCTCCCTCATGCTCTCTCTCCCTCTCTCTCTCACACACACTCTTTCTCTCTGTCACCCCATCTTTCTTTTTGACATATTTCAGCATGTCACTCCTCGCCTTAATTTGTGGAGGTTTTTTTGGTTTAACTCTTTGTTTTAAGATGTTTGTTGGTGATACATTGTTCTGTGAAAGAATAATACAGCAACTCAATTTTTCTGGGTCTCACAATTTTATCTCCTTCTGTTCCCTTCCACCTGACTCTCTCTCCCTTTTCATCTTTTTCACTCACTCACTCTCTTTCCTTTTTCATCTTTCTCACTCACTCACTCTCCCTTTTCCTCTTTCTCACTCACTCTCTCTCCCTTTTCCTCTTTCTCACTCACTCACTCTCCCTTTTCCTCTCACTCACTCTCTCTCCTTTTTCCCTTTCTCACTCATTCACTCTCTCTCCCTTTTCCCTTTTTCACTCACTCTCTCCCCCTTTTCCCTTTCTCACTCTCTCTCCCCCTTTTCCCTTTCTCACTCTCTCGCTCTCCCTTTTCCATTTCTCACTCACTCTCTCTCTCTCACTTTTCCGCTTTCTCACTCACTCACTCTCTCACCCTTTTCCCTTTCTCCCTCTTACTCTCACTGTATCTCCCTTTCTGTTACATTGTGCAGATTTGGTCTATCACAACGGTGACAGCCTGGTGCAGTGCATTATGGGGTTAGGGGAGCCAGAATCAGTCATGTTCTGTCTCTGTTAGTTATTCACCACCTGAAGCCCTGCTTTAAGCCTATTTCAGAGTATTCTTCTCTTTCTTCCTCACCCATTACACACGGCCACTCTGTAATGCAGTTTTCTCATTAGGAATTAGCCGTTTTTGTTCTTTGACAAAAGCAAAGAACTTACATAATCCTGGAGACAAGCCTGATGTGTATGGAGACCAAGGCTTCTGTGTATGAACTTTCCATTAGATATCTCCGTAAGTGCTTTAAAAGCCTGTCTGTGCTGAGCCCTGGTTTATTCAACTGTTAACACCACGAGATGGATTCAGTGGATGATGAATGACTTCACTGTTACTCAAACTATGCTGAATGTACACCTATAACAACAGAAAGTACTATGCTGGATGTACACCTATAACAAGAGAAACTACTACACTAAACGTTCACCAAAAATAACAGAAACTACCATGCTGAATGTTTACCTATAACAAGAGAAACTACTACACTAAATGTTCACCAAAAATAACAGAAACTACTATGCTGAATGTTTATCTATAAGAAGTGAATCCGTATGACTCTACCCACTGCAGCCCTCTGCAGCAGAATTCCCAACCCTGGCTTCCCAACGGCTGGGGACTTCACACGGTCCCTCCAAACGCTTCCCAAACGCTTCCCTCCCTCGGAGAGAACAAGCGCCCGGCTGAGGGAGCTCTGCTGCCTCGCTGCCCCCCCCCCCCCCCCCCCCCCCCCCCCGGGGCTGGGCCGGGCCGGGCCGGGCCAGAAACTACCAAAGGCTCAGAAGCCAGGCATTCGTCCCTCCTAAAAGCCGTTTAAATACGGCAGAGGTGGGCTGAGGACCCCGGCTAATTATGGAAGAGACACAGTGATTATCCCGGCTAATTATGGCAGAGACACGGTGAGGATCCCGGCTAATTATGGCAGAGACACGGTGAGGATCCCGGCTAATTATGGCAGAGACATGGTGATTATCCCGGCTAATTATGGCAGAGACACAGTGATTATCCCGGCTAATTATGGTAGAGACGTGGTGATTATCCCGGCTAATTATGGCAGAGACACAGAGAGGATCCCGGCTAATTATGGCAGAGACACAGAGAGGATCCCGGCTAATTATGGCAGAGACACGTGATTATCCCGGCTAATTATGGTAGAGACACAGAGAGGATCCCGGCTAATTATGGCAGAGACACGGTGAGGATCCCGGCTAATTATGGTAGAGACACAGAGAGGATCCCGGCTAATTATGTTAGAGACACGGTGATTATCCCGGCTAATTATGGCAGACACACAGAGAGGATCCCGGCTAATCACAGCAGAGACACGGGCAGCAAGGTGACGGGCGCAGGGAGATGGGGATTCAGACTGAAAGAGCTCAGGCCGTTTCTAAGGGCCATCTGGAGTCCCGGATGAGCAGGCACACATTTGTGATCTCACACCACCAAGGGATGAAGAGAAAACGTGCTTGTGTGAGGGGGTGAATTGACAGCTAATCAGCTAATTGACAGCTAATCAGCTCCTTGCACGGTCAGTTTCACCGCAAACCGACCCCATTATAAGACCACTGGCGGACCCAGGAGATTAATTTGGGGGTGCACCGGATTTAGCATCTTACGACAAGACAAACGTAAGTTTATTTTTGACCACACCCTGGGTTCCACGGTGCAGCGGGCCCGATTCTGAAATAGGAAAAGGGAGCCACACCTGAGGGAAACCCCCCTCCCCCCTCCAGCCCGGACGGGTCCTCAAGCCAGCGGCGAAACAGGATCCCCGAGAACGTCCCGTTTTAGAGAAGGGGGCGAACGGGATCCGCTCAAAGAGCCGCGGCTGAAGGCTGTACTTAGGGAGTGCGGCCCGCGGCTTTTTCCGAGAACAGCTCCCTCCGAGGAGACGACGGCGACGAGGGCGAACATCGTTTCGGAAGGGGGGGGGGGGCAGGGGCGGCGCGGTCGGGCCGCCGCCTTGCAATTAACCCACATCCGCCTCCTTCGCTGGAATTCGTCCAATCGGGAGTCCCAGAGAGAGAGCAGGCCTATTATGGCGGCGTCAGACGCAGACGGTGCGGCTCAGCGGTCTGGGCGCCCGGGGTGTCTATTTCGAAAGATTCACAGCGGAACGACCGCGGCTCGTAGTTGCTTTCGCGGGGGCCCACCCTCGCGAATAGATGCCATTTTGTTTCGGAGTGTAATAAAGCTTACGTGGATTGCAATTACCCTGTTGTTAAATGGCACGTTAAAGTTCTGATCTGAGCTATGTAGCTCAGGAGGTAAGACCGATTGTCTGGCAGTCGGAGGGTTGCCGGTTCAAACCCCGCCCTGGGTGTGTCGAAGTGTCCTTGAGCAAGACACCTAACCCCTAACTGCTCTGGCGAATGAGAGGCATCAATTGTAAAGCGCTTTGGATAAAAGCGCTATATAAATGCAGTCCATTTACCATATTTTCGCTGACAGATCCCATGTCCTGCAGACATGTACACGCACGGTTCGCCCTCAAGGGGTCAGCGTTCCCCGTACTGAAAACCTACGCGAACCTGGTAAACCGTCACAAAAGTTGCAGCGTCGCAGTGAAAACCGGGGCAGATAGATCACCGTTTAAAGCTTTGGGCAAAGCTGAACTAGTTTATCACGCGTTTCACTTGCTTTCCCTTAGCAACCATTTTCAGCCTGAAAAAAAATGTATCTGGTTTACAACATTGTATCTGGTTTAAATGCCACTATGCTGACACCAAACACACTGTCCCTTTAGTGAATGTATTTCATTTTAAAAGACTACACACACACACACACAATAAGGGACTGACGCACCGCAAAGGCAATGCTAAATGTATCTGGTTTACAACATTGTATCTGGTTTAAATGCCACTATGCTGACACCAAGCACGCTGTCCCTTTAGCGAATGCATTTCATTTTAAAAGACTACACACACACACACACAATAAGGGACTGACGCACCGCAAAAGCAATGCTCAGAGACAGCCTCACACACACCAGGCTGAATTGAGGGGCACCTCCCGCTCCACACAATCACGCAGCACAGGGTCTGTGCAGACTGTGCTCCTCTCTCTGGGACAGGCTCTGTGCAGACTGCGCTCCTCTCTCTGGGACAGGCTCTGTGCAGACTGCGCTCCTCTCTCTGGGACAGGCCCTGTGCAGACTGCGCTCCTGCTCTCTGGGACAGGCTCTGTGCAAACTGCGCTCCTGCTCTCTGGGACAGGCTCTGTGCAGACTGCGCTCCTCTCTCTGGGACAGGCCCTGTGCAGACTGCGCTCCTCTCTCTGGGACAGGCCCTGTGCAGACTGCGCTCCTCTCTCTGGGACAGGCCCTGTGCAGACTGCGCTCCTCTCTCTGGGGCAGGCTCTGTGCAGACTGCGCTCCTGCACTCTGGGACAGGCTCTGCGCAGACTCCACTCCTCTCTCTGGGACAGGCTCTGTGCAGACTGCGCTCCTCTCTCTGGGACAGGCCCTGTGAAGACTGCGCTCCTCTCTCTGGGACAGACTCTGTGCAGACTGCGCTCCTCTCTCTGGGACAGACTCTGTGCAGACTGCGCTCCTCTCTCTGGGACAGGCTCTGTGCACACTGCGCTCCTCTCTCTGGGACAGGCTCTGTGCAGACTGCACTCCTCTCTCTGGGACAGGCCCTGTGCAGACTGCGCTCCTCTCTCTGGGACAGGCTCTGTGCAGACTGCGCTCCTCTCTCTGGGACAGGCTCTGTGCAGACTGCGCTCCTCTCTCTGGGACAGACTCTGTGCAGACTGCGCTCCTCTCTCTGGGACAGGCTCTGTGCACGCTGCGCTCCTGCTCTCTGGGACAGGCTCTGTGCAGACTGCGCTCCTCTCTCTGGGACAGTGCCCTGTGCAGACTGCGCTCCTCTCTCTGGGACAGGCTCTGTGCACGCTGCGCTCTTCTCTCTGGGACAGGCTCTGTGCAGACTGCGCTCCTCTCTCTGGGACAGGCTCTGTGCAGACTGCGCTCCTCTCTCTGGGACAGGCTCTGTGCAGACTGCGCTCCTCTCTCTGGGACAGGCTCTGTGCAGACTGCGCTCCTCTCTCACTCACAGTAATTACACGGCCGAGCCCACAGAACCAAGCCACGCCAGGGCCGTCCCGCAGGAGGCTGCTCTCCGCCTCGGGGCTTCCGACGCCCTGACGGCGGCGCGGGGTGTGGGGGGGGGGGGCATGCTCTCCGACAGCCATCAGGAAGGGCCCCGGGGGCCCCGACACCTGTGGGACTTCTCACCTGCGCTCCCCATAATTTACGGCCCCCCCCCCCCGTTCTCGGGCAGCCATTTGTTAGAGTCCCCCGCTCTCCTACCGACACGTTCCTAACGGCTGGAACAGGCGCGTTTGTCTCTGGGTCAGAGCCCCTCCGGCGCGTGCCGTCGGGAAGCGTGCCGACCCCTCTTTCACAGGTCACCGTTTATTCAGCACTGACCCCCCCCCCCCCCCCCCCCGTTCCCCCCCCCCCTCCCCCTCTCATTCTCCGTCTTCAAAAGGTTTCTTTTCTTTATAGCACATACAAACATAAAGCAAACGTTTTATTTAGCCCCCACGCTACCCGTATGTAAAATACCGGTTCAAGAAATGTTACTTGCTTGTCCGATCGATGTCGATGTCAACGCCTGCGATGCTTTGACTTCATTTCTTTATGCACGCGGTATAATGAAACATATTTGTACACATACGATCAAAAATGAAAGCCAGCTACGTGTGAAAATATTCGGACAGCTGCGATAAAGCATTGCGTTCTTTTTTGAACTGCGGACGAGACGTATTTGTGTTAGGAAAGGGACAGTGGGGTGTCGGAGCGTGTCCCGGTGACAGAGCGGAGAAGCGGTGTGTGGAAGGGGCCCCGGAGCAGGGTAGGGGAGGTTTACGGGACGGGCTGAGATGGGCACACGGCATCCGGGGCCAGCCCCGGGGAGAGACGGCGCACCGAAGAGGAGCGGAACCCTCACCCTGAACACTGAGCATTAGGCTGAACACTGAGCGTCTGGCTGAACACTGAGCGTCTGGCTAAACACCGAGCGTCTGGCTAAACACCGAGCGTTAGGCTGAAGCCCGAGCGTTAGGCTGAACACTGAGCGTTAGGCTGAAGCCCAAGCGTTAGGCTAAACACCGAGCGTCTGGCTGAACACCAAGCGTCTGGCTGAACACAGAGCGTTAGGCTGAACACCGAGCATTAGGCTGAACACAGAGCGTTAGGCTGAACACTGAGCGTCTGGCTGAACACTGAGCGTTAGACTGAACACTGAGCGTTAGGCTGAACACCGAGCGTTAGGCTGAAACCCGAGCGTCTGGCTGAACACCGAGCGTCTGGCTGAACACCGAGCGCGTGCAGTCCTGCTCCCGCTGACGCTTAAAGCCTTGAACATGTGGAGCTGATCTGCGCGGTAAACACCGCGGCCCGTTCCCGCTCCCTCCACGGAACCGCCCCCCCCCCCGCACTCCCTTTACGAAAACACCCCGGCAAAGCGCTCGTCCGTCAGCCGCGTTCTCCCCGTCGCCGTCGACCCCAAACAGACGTTCCCGCGCGTGCGAAGCAGCGCTCGCCGCCGGGGGGACGGCGAGCGCGCGGGGCGAAGAGCGGCGCTCGGATTCGAGAAAAGGTCAAAACAAGAAGAAACGAGACGACGAACCAGGACGGGGCTGAAACGATCCCACGGGACGCCAGCGGGCCAGAAAAAAAAAGAGCGCAAGCGTTCGCAACCGGAGAAAGAGTACCAGCCGCTTCATCGCAAACAAAACGATCTTTAACCACCGCCGTTAAGGGCGGCAGCGTAGCACAGCGGGTAAGGAACTGGGCTTGTAACCGAAAGGTCGCAGGTTCGAATCCCGGGTAAGGACACTGCCGTTGTACCCTTGAGCAAGGTACTTAACCTGCATTGCTTCAGTATATATCCAGCTGTATAAATGGATACAATGTAAAAATGCTATGTAAAAAAGTTGTGTAAGTCGCTCTGGATAAGAGCGTCTGCTAAATGCCTGTAATGTAATGTAATTAAGGGTCAAAATGAAACCCATTGACATTTTATCCCTGTTGGCTCACCGCAGTGTCAGTAAAGATGCAAACTCAAAAGACCCCTACTTTTATAGTTGCTTTATAGCACTGCATCAACACAAAAACTAAAAAGAAAGTTTAACGGCGTCCATAAATACATTTTCAACAAAAAAAAACCTAATTCGCTAAAAAGAGCCTCATCTTTCAAACTCTCTGAAAGGCACATGTAGAAAGCCGGATTCTAACCGACGTCAAAGATGAAAGTTTGGCACGGCTTTAACTTTAGAAAGAACCAAATGTTGAGGCTGTACACCCAGAGAATTGCACGGTGCGCGTTTGCTTTAATAAGAGAGATCGGCAGATAGGAAGTTCGGAGACGCTGACGCTCAGGAATTTAAATTCACGGCATAAAAAAGATGCCAAGCCTCGGAGTGCTCAAGTCCTCAAGCACTTTTTAGTATACTCATTTAGAAACAGTACACTCACGGAAGGATAGTGAAATTAGTACCAGGGCCAGTGATATCTCAGCATCGATTCACCACAGCCTTCAAATCGACAACACGTGCGATAAAACAACACCAATAATACGAACAGCAGGCACTGCTCATGTGGCACTACAGGATTACAAAGCACATCTGATACCTCCTTGAAACACTGTCAAAACACAAGCGGACAAAAAAACAACGGGACTGAATTTGTTTTCGCAGAAGGAAGCGGAGATGTTGAAAACGCAGCCGAGGCGCAGGAGCGCGGGTGACTTACCCGTGTACGAGAGCTTGAGTCGGGGAACGTTGCCCCTGGGCTCCGGATAGCCCGGGGTCGCGGACGTCGCGGCCCCGCAGGAGAGCAGCAGTACAATCCCCAGGAGGTAGTCCATGTCCTTCAGCGCGCTCGTCCAGCGGTGCTTCCCCCCCCCCCCCAAAAAAAAAGAAAAAAAGAAAAAGCCGTCGATGAAGAAGATGAAGAAGAAGAAGGTGGACGACCCTGGCTGGAACCTGCGGGCGAACGGCCGGCGACTCGAGTCAGCGTCGGCGGAGGCGAGTCCCGCGGGGAGGAGGGGAAAAAGGGGGGGGGGTCTCCGGTGCTGGGCTCACATCTCTCCTAAAATTCAGGGGGGGGAGGGGGGTCCCCAGCGAAACTTCAGTCTGCGGTGCGAGACGCTCGGAGGAAACCCGCATGGGCGGGGGGGGTCCGGAGGCTTCCGCACGCGAGAGGGGGTGAGAGAGAGAGAGACAGAGAGAGAGAGAGAGAGAGAGAGAGAGGGGAGGAAACCCAGCCTGACCTACTGCTAGCCTGACCCTGCTTCTCTTCACACTGAGAGCCGCGTGCTGCTCTGCCTTCCTCCCGCGAGCGCTGGCAGCGACTGATCCCGTCCGCGACTGTAGCCAGACTGAGCACCGCTACAGGGGGAGGGAGAGAGAGCAGCTGAGAGAGGGAGAGAGGGGGAGGGAGGGAGGGAGGGAGGGAGGGAGAGAGGCAGAGGCAGAGAAATGACAGATCTCCTGGGAAGGCTTTTCTCCGGCTACTCTTTAATTCTTTGCTCTTTTTTTTCATTCACAACCCCCCGCGCGGACGCAGGCGCGCGAGTAAGTATTTCGGTTTGAGAGCGCGTGCCTTTCTGTGTGACAGCGAGTACGCGCACGAGCCTGCGTTCGAATGTTTGCTTGTGTGAGTCGGTGCATGTGTGAGTAGGGGTGTAGAAGGCGGCAGTGTAGAGGGTGTAGAAGATAAGGAAGGCGGAGAAGGTGAGGGCACAGATGGTGGGGGTTTATAGGATGAGAGCTTAGAGGGTGTAGGGGGTGGATTTGGGGTGGAGGGGCTGTAGAAGACCTAAATGGTAGAGATGACTTCTATCCCCTCCAAACCCCACCCCCAGCCTCTCCACCACCTCTATAATCTACACCCTCTAAACCTCTCCTCCACCCTCTCCACCACCTCTATAATCTACACCCTCTAAGCCACTCCTCCACCCTCTCTACCACCTCTAACTTCCACACCCCCTAAACCCACCCCCACCCTCTCCACCACCCATCGGTTCCACCCTCCAAACCCCACCCTCTTCACCACCTCTATCAACTACACTTTCTAAACCCCACCCCCACCCTCTCTACCTCATCTATGTTCTACACCCTCTATACCCATCCCCACACTCTCCACCACATCTATGTTCTACACCCTCTAAACCCCACCCCCACCCTCTCCACCACCTATATCTTCTACACCCACCCCCACCCTCTACGTCACCTATTGTCTACATCCTCCAAACCCCACCTTCTCCACCACCTCTATCTTCTACACCCTCCAAACCCCACCCCCACCCTCTCCACCACCTCCATCTTACACACCCTCTAAACCCCACCCCCACCCTCTCCACCACCTCCATCTTACACACCCTCTAAACGCCACCCCCACCCTCTCCACCACCTCCATATTACACACCCTCTAAACCCCACCCCCACCCTCTCCACCACCTCCATCTTACACACCCTCTAAACCCCACCCCCACCCTCTCCACCACCTCCATCTTACACGCCCACTAAACCCCACCCCCACCCTCTCCACCACCTCCATCTTACACGCCCTCTAAACCCCACCCCCACCCTCTCCACCACCTCCATCTTACACGCCCTCTAAACCCCACCCCTACCCTCTCCACCACCTCTATCATCTACACCCTCTAAACCCCACCCCCACCCTCTCCACCACCTCCATCTTACACGCCCACTAAACCCCACCCCCACCCTCTCCACCACCTCCATCTTACACACCCTCTAAACCCCACCCCCACCCTCTCCACCACCTCCATCTTACACACCCTCTAAACGCCACCCCCACCCTCTCCACCACCTCCATATTACACACCCTCTAAACCCCACCCCCACCCTCTCCACCACCTCCATCTTACACGCCCTCTAAGGGGGGTGGGGGTGTAGGGGGGGTCCCTCCCGCACATGCTCCCGGAGGCGTGTCCCAGTCGCGGAACAGCGGCTCATATCCAGGCCTGGGGAAGCTCCAGCGGCTCATATCGGAGTGTAGCACAGTGGGTAAGGAACTGGGCTTGTAACCGAAAGGTCGCAGGTTCGATTCCCGGGTAAGGACACTGCCGTTGTACCCTTGAGCAAGGTACTTAACCTGCATTGCTTCAGTATATATCCAGCTGTATAAATTGATACAATGTAAAATGCTATGTAAAAAAGTTGTGTAAGTCGCTCTGGATAAGAGCGTCGACTAAATGCCCTTAATGTATTGTAATATCCAGGCCTGGGGAAGCTCCAGCGGGGCGGCGCTGGTATATTTTTAGCGGGCGTCGCGGCCCAGCGCTCGCGGCTGGCCCCAGAGGAAACGAGCGGGAAAGTGACACGCTGTTCTGTTAGCGCCCTCGGCGCTGACCCCGCCCCCTCCGAACACCTCACAGCCCCGCCCCCTCTGAACACCTCACAGCTCCGCCCCCTATGAACACCTCACAGTGCAGGCCTGAGGGAAATGCTTCCCACACACACACACACACACCATTTCACACACCAACGGGCTGCTCACCTCCTTTATTCCCCTGCTTAACGCTTCACGCTTTATGTCTCTGTGTCTCCATGAGGCTACCTACACCAGGACCGTATAAATTATCCTTGACAGATTTATTTTGGAGGTATTTTTGTCAGAAGATACATTCTCAAATAGCCTGCTTTTACTTTTGTAGAATGGCAGTAATGATTCTGTAGAGTAGTGGTAAGGCTCTTGAGCAATGTTGGGTCAGTCCAATGTTGCAGACACAGTCCTACAGTGTTTTCTTATTAAACAAGTCTCTAGTTTTAAAGCGGTTGGTTTAAAAATCACAGTCTATTACTAGTTATATTTCAGCTTTTAGCATTTATATCAAAGTTTCAGATACTAATCAAACACACACGCACGCACGCACACACGCAGGTACACACACACACACACGCATGCACACATGCTTGCACACACACACATGGGCACACACACTCACACACACAAACACACGCACACACACACACATACACACGTGGGCACACACATACACTCACACACTTAACACACACACACACGCACACACACGTGGGCACACACACAAACACACACACTCACACACACAAACACACACACAGCCCTGGCAAGCAGTAGCACAGCTCACATCCCTGATTCTCAGTCTCCTTCATCTGTTTCACTGTTTCCTCTCTCTGCGACCCAGGACCTGTGAGAGCTGCGCATTTCCGTACAGCAGGACGTTATCAGGTCACACCCGCTTCGAGGCCCTCCATCATCAGCAACCCTCTGTGCCTGTTAAAACCACTGCAATGTGAAGTTCCTGTCTCGCTCAGGTAACTGGAGAACGGAGTGTCTATCCGCCGGCCTCGACTGAAGGCACCAAGTACAGGGTCTCGGAGCACAAAGCTCAAGCCCGACTTCATAAAGCGATTAGTTCAGGATAGACAGAGGACAACACTGTCACCAAAAAAACGCTATTATAAAAACAGAAACCCGCGAGAGAGAATGCAGGAGAGCGAGAGAGAGAAAGAGAGAGCGATAGACCCACCTTTTGCCCTGAAAATGAAACGATGACATGACGAACGCGCTCTTTAACGAGAAGGTGATGAACCCCGTTCCTCAAAACTCCCCGGTTGGAGTTCCCTCTCCACCAAGTTCACTTCCTGTGGCTTTCCCTGTATTTCATCAAATGAACTTAAAGGTCATTTTGACAGGGGGGGGAAAGTAGTAGAGGTGGAAAGTCCAGGGGTCAGGAACTAAAAATGTGTATGCTGTGTGTTTCTTCCACCCATGAACTCAGCCAGCTGATTTCACTGATTAGCTCTACCGCCTGGCTGAAGAACTGTGCTGATTAGCAAATCCAGGCGGTTGGAACAAAACACCGGGGAGGACTTTTACTCCTTGAACCTGGACTGGTCACCTCTGGAAGATAAAACATTCCCCTGGAAACGGGTGAAACGCTGACATCATTCCCGGAGGCAACTCAAGACAGAGATCTGTGACACGTTCTTCCTGTTTTCGGATCAAAAATATACCGACAAATTAAGTACAGTAAGCCGTGCATAAATCTTTAAAAAGGCCACCATGGAAGATACAATGAAGACGCATTAGGATTTTCCCTAAAGCAAAGGTAAGTGGGGGGGGGGGGGGGGGGGAGTCTGTTTTCTCAACCCAGGAAGAGGATCTGTGACTAAGTGGTACAAGGAAAAACTAACAGGCTCCAGCTCGCCCGACCTCTCGAGCTTTCCCCCGACCCCGACGACACGTCTGCATCCCTCCTTATCTCCCGGAGCATCATGGGACTGTTCTCCTCCTCCAGCGCAGTTGTCGGCCTCTTTCTCAACCGCTTTCCCCCCTCGCTCGGCGCTGTCCCGGCATCTGTTTTCTTAAATCCCTGTGGGGGGCTAGCAGAGCGATGCCCGTTAGCTCTGGGGGGGCTATCAGAGCGATGCCCGTTAGCCCTGGGGGGGCTATCAGAGTGATGCCCGTTAGCCATGGGCGGGCTATCAGAGCGATGCCCGTTAGCCCTGGGGGGCTATCAGAGCGATGCCCGTTAGCCCTGGGGGGGCTATCAGAGCGATGCCCGTTAGCCTTGGGGGGGGCTATCAGAGCGAAGCCCGTTAGCCCTGAGGGAGGCTATCAGAGCGAAGCCCGTTAGCCCTGGGGGGGCTATCAGAGCGAAGCCCGTTAGCCCTGGGAACCTAGCCACACGGGAACCTCCCTCAGCAGCGCACAGTATATATGCAATCCCACCGCACGCGGAAACCTCCCGCAGGAGCGACTGCAGAGGTCACCCGCTGTACGGTGGGGTCAAAGGTCAACGACGGGGCCTGCTCTGTGCTCCTAGCGAACGCGGCGGGGCTAACCAGACCTAGCGCCAATGCCGCCTCACATTCAGACTCTGCCTTAAATGAGGAGACCAGAGCCTTGACTACACCAGCTTCCATTCATTTCAAGCTTTACATTACAAGCATTCAGCAGACGATCTTATCCAGAGCGAGGTACACAACTCTTTTGTTTTTATGACTTTATTACAATTTAAAAAAAAACATGAAATCCATTTATACAGCTGGATATATACTGAAGGTTAAGTACCTTTCTCAAGGGCACAACGGCAGTGTCCTACCCAGGAATCGAACCTGTGACCAGTCTCTTACCCGTTATACGTTATATTACACTGCCACCCAAGTTTCGTTTCAACACATCGTAGTATGTGCTGAAACATATACGCACCAAAACTGTTGAATGCACCAAAACTGCACGAAGCAGAACGGCTGTGTATTAGGTGTACATGATCAGATTTGGGGTTAATTCTATATCGACATCCTCAGACCAGGAAATGTACAAATCCTTTCGACTGTTTCTTAGAAAACGCAATCCATTTAAACTTCAATTAGACATTGAACGAGGATTGTCGAGCCGCAGACTTTTTTTTCCGATGGTATTCAGCATGGCCTAGAGGGAGGTCTTACAGCGCAGATACAGTGTGTATCCACCCCTGCCTGGAGTGAATGAGAGAGCAGTGAGCGGACGCTGGGTGAGATAGCACTGGATAAATCCGTAAATATTCAAACTAACCAGAGAGGTTAAATGGGGCCTCCCATGCTGGGCTGGTCAATGCTGGTTCACAGTGGCTCAATGTTTTCTTTTCTCTTTCCTTCCCCCATCCATCCATCCATCCCTTCTTTCTTTCCATCCGTCTCCCTGTCGTCCCACCGAGTGACTCCCACAGACAGGCCTCCTTCTCCCGCGGAGGACACGGACCTCGCCGGGACAACGAGAGAGGAGATAGCGAAACGCTGACTCGTGTGCGGCTGAAGCGTGGGCGTTGGCCAAACTAGCCTCGAGAGGTTAGCGCAGAGTGGTTAGCTTCGGGAGGTTAGCGCAGCGAGGTTAGCCTCGGGAGGTTAGCGCAGGGAGGTTAGCCTCGGGAGGTTAGCGCAGGGAGGTTAGCCTCAGGAGGTTAGTGCAGGGAGGTTAGCCTCGGGAGGTTAGCGCAGGGAGGTTAACCTTGGGAGGTTAGCCTCGGAAGGTTAGCACAGGGAGGTTAGCCTCGGGAGGTTAGCGCAGGGAGGTTAGCCTCAGGAGCTTAGCGCAGGGAGGTTAGCCTCAGGAGGTTAGCGCAGCGAGGTTAGCCTTGGGAGGTTAGCGCAGCGAGGTTAGCCTCCGGAGGTTAGCGCAGCGAGGTTAGCCTCGGGAGGTTAGCGCAGCGAGGTTAGCGCAGGGAGGTTAGCCTCGGGAGGTTAGCGCAGCGAGGTTAGCCTCGGGAGGTTAGCGCAGCGAGGTTAGCACAGAGAGGTTAGCCTCGGGAGGTTAGCGCATGGAGGTTAGCCTCGGGAGGTTAGCGCAGGGAGGTTAGCGCAGCGAGGTTAGCCTCGGGAGGTTAGCGCAGGGAGGTTAGCCTCCGGAGGTTAGCGCAGCGAGGTTAGCCTCGGGAGGTTAGCGCAGGGAGGTTAGCCTCGGGAGGTTAGCGCAGGGAGGTTAGCCTCCGGAGGTTAGTGCAGCGAGGTTAGCCTTGGGAGGTTAGCGCAGCGAGGTTAGCGCAGCGAGGTTAGCCTCCGGAGGTTAGCGCAGCGAGGTTAGCCTCCGGAGGTTAGCGCAGGGAGGTTAGCGCAGCGAGGTTAGCCTTGGGAGGTTAGCGCAGCAAGGTTAGCACAGGGAGGTTAGCGCAGCGAGGTTAGCGCAGGGAGATTAGCGCAGGCAGGTTAGCCTCGGGAGGTTAGCGCAGGGAGGTTAGCCTTGGGAGGTTAGCGCAGCGAGGTTAGCACAGGGAGGTTAGCGCAGCGAGGTACCGCAGGCACGAACCGGTGGGGGAAAAAAAGATATAAAAAATTACCGCTTTTTGTTTTTTTTTTTTCCCAACCACGGAGCAAGAATGCCATCAGTTAAAGAGAGGATGAATCAATTTAGGCGTGTGACGGAAGAGAGGCATCCTAAATGGGTATTAACAGGCACATCAGAGGGAATAAAGGCTCCTCAGTCGGCTATTGAGGCCCAGAACTAATCCCCCCCAGCTCCAAAGCATTTAGGCCTCATGTATATGTAAATGTGAGGTGGCATTTGGAGCTGTGGAGACAAGGGCTTAGCTCCAGATCGGCCCGAGACAACACAGATGCTTATTATTCCCCCGCGTAACCCAACCTTAAACCACAAGCTTGCGAAATCCTCTTGTCAAGGTGAATCAGCCACTCGAAATCCTTAAAGCGCATTAACTTAAGTATAAAACGCGGCCTAATCAGAAGTGGTGGTCATGTTCTCCAGAGTTAATGATTGGAACCCCCCTTTAGGTAGCTTTTAAAGCTTTACTTCAGATTTGCTTCGTGAGACAAATAACATTTAAAAAAATGTTTTGGCAAAAACCTAATACACAGTACTACGATGAAGCAAAACTATTGGGGCAGTGTTGTTCTTGTTCATTTGGCTCCCCTAAAATGGAGGGACCGTCTATTAAAAAGGGTTGTAATCCCTACGCGAATCACCCAATATGGATGTAAATATCCACAAGTAAAAGCTTGAGAGCGTGCTCTTTAACCTCATGTATATCCAATGTGCTGGAGTACAGAGCCAAAGCAACAAAAAAACTGTGCCACCCTCAAGCCAATACTTTCGCATTTAACTGTACATCAACTACATCCCATTACATTACATTACATTACAGGCATTTGGCAGACGCTCTTATCAGGAGCGACGTACAACAAAGTGTATAACCATAACCAGGAACAAGTATGACGAAACCCCTAGAGAGAAGTACCGGTCCAAGTGCAGGGAACAACCGCGTAGTTCAACTTGGACCCTGAAGGTTAAACTGATTAACACTAACACAACGAGAACGGCAACAACGCAATCTATGCAAAAAATACAAGCAGTAGTTAAGACATCCCAGCGCAACAACAAATGTTCAGCACCGTCAGTGCCGGCTCCTTTAATGCACTGCTTTGGGGAATGTCATTATTGCTCTCAACTACCCCATTCACAAAGGTCTGTAAATGTATACATTTATAAACAACCAGCCAACCAAACAACCAGCCAACCAACCAACCAAATTCAGCGAACGTGCGCGACCCAATGGATCAGCGAGCGGGCAGAAAGGCCGCAGCCCGAATCGAAGGCCCCGTTTTAACGAATCCCTCTCGGCCGCAGCGCGGTACGGGCGCGGCGGGGAAGGCCGGGCCTTTGACGCGGGCCGGCAGCGCTGACCGGACGCTGGGAGGACGCGAGCCCTCCGCTCCCGCGCCGCGTCGCCCGCCGCGTCCGCGGGGCTCGCCAATCCCCTTCAGATCCATTTAGAGATGACTCTAAAAACGTATCTCTAACCTGCGATCGAAACAGTGGAGGCATTGGTTGCTTTGCAGATGGCCTAGGGGTGTATGCCTTTCATAAACAGAGGCGAACTACCTGTACCTTACATTACATTTACATGGCAGATGCTTTTATCCAGTAGCAAAAAGCAGCAAAATATTTTTGTTACCTTTTGTTGTGTTTTTTTCTCCTCCCTGGTACATGAAGCGAAAAGGGGCACATGCAGTGGCTTTGAGCTTCACTGCTTGATTTGGAAACCCGTCTGGATTGGCTACACCCCCCCACCCCCCACCCACCCCCCCCCCCCCCCCCCCCCCCCCCCCCCCCCCCCCGCCTACTCGCCCTCCTCCCAAGACCTCCCCTGACCCCCCCCCCGGCCTGCTCCCGCCTGACCCTCCCGCCCACATTTGGGCGATCAGGCCACGCCGTCCACTTCCACAGGTTCTCCAAGCCCCGGGGAAAAATATGCAATAAAAGCCGGGAATAGCTTTGGGAATCCAAGCCAGAAGTCCAGTACAGCAGGTCTACGGCCGATGCTACCGTTCGGTGCTCCCGCCCGCCATTTTGATGACTAGCATGGAAACCTGACCCTTATTTTAAGCGTAAAACAAATGAATGTAAATTGGCCTGATTTACTGAAGACCTTTAGCACATGCTAAACCCTTTTTAGCCACACCCAAAAACCAACGACGCGACCGACCGCTGGTCACGGCATCTGTCCTGCGCCAATCGCTGGCTGCGTTATTAGTTCTAGCGTGCGCTAAAAGGTTTTTGCACATGCTAGAGGTCTCGGTAAATCAGGCCCGAAATGCGTTTTCCCCTCCACAGTAACCACGCAAAGGGGACCCCTTATAAATCCTTCGAAGTGATAAACGGCCTTCCGTCTCGGGGGTAACGTGAGAAACCCCGAAACAAAGATGGCGTTTCGTTCAGCGACCGCGACTTCATTCAGGGAACGAGCCCGGCGTTCTCACGACAAGACCATCACGTATTTTCCCAGAGAGATGGGGACCAGCCGCTGCGCAGGCCAGTAACGGTAAAAAGATCCCGTTTCGCCCCTTTTATAAAGCGAAGAGAGTCCCATAGCGGGGAAAGTGCGGTAGACTATTTGTTAGCATTACTTAACGCCGGCTATTCGTCATTAGCAAAGCCAACCGGAAATTACAGAACGTAAGCAGAGCACTTTCGTCAAAACATAATTAAATGGTAAATGGACTGCATTTATATAGCGCCTTTATCCGAAGCGCTTTACAATTGATGCCTCTCATTCGCCAGAGCAGTTATGGGTTAGGGGTTAGGTGTCTTGCTCAAGGACACTTCGACATGCCCAGGGCGCGGTTTGAACCGGCAACCCTCCGACTGCCAGACAATCGGTCTTACCTCCTGAGCTATGTCGCCCCTACAGCTGGATATATACTGGAGCAATGCAGGTTAAGTACCTTGCTCAAGGGTACAACTGCAGTGTCCTACCAGGGAATCGAACCTCTGACCTTTAGGTTACAAGACCAACTCCTTAACCATTATACTACACTGCCGTTTACTTTAATTATGCATCTCTGTTTATTACAAGAACACCTTCTTAGGTCAACAGGATAATATTTATCTGTTGTATTTTCCCGAGGTGAGGTCTGACCTCCAATGCAAAATCAGAGTTGAATCGTCCCTCCTGACCCAGTGCTCAAACAGTACCGTCTGACTCGGGTCGGAGAAGATAATCGAGCTGCGTTGGAGTTCGCAGTGGTCAGGCACTATAACAGCCAACCCCGCGGAGGACCCCGCCGGGCCTTCGTCCTGAGCTTGTGATGATGAGGGAGCCTGACGTGTTTCAGACTTCCCCATTAAACAACCCGAGCGCACAAAAAACAACAAATCCATTTTAATCATTCATAGCGAAAAGTGTGATGATTTTGAGCCTGCAGCCTATTCATACCGCATCTATATCTGCGGAACATTTTCAGTTTGAGACACGCTTCTGTGTTTGTCAGTGCGTTAAATAGTGACTGCACTGCAGCCAGTAGTGGTTGCTGGATAAGCGCGTACGTAGGTCAACTGCTTTCTCGAGCCACTCACTGTAAAGGACCGTGAGATGTAACATTAAAAACCCCCTGGACTAACTATACTCTCCGATTGGTCAATGTACCCTCATTAGGTTTCCCATTCCAGCCTCCGTGCCACGACAGAACCGTGGAGGCAGAAGCCTCCGTGCAGTATTTATGACCAAATTAAGCAGCTTGGATGTGAATTACTGGTACCGTATAAAAAATGGATGAAAACAACACAAAAAAAAAGGCCAGCTGCAGGACTATGAATAAATTAGCTCAAGCGGTACGTTCCTATTGGCTGCACAACCGCTCTCACCACTGTGAGTGATAATGTCGTCCAGCATAACCTCCCATCCAAAATTCATTCCCAGGTTTTGGAAGATATTCCATTTGTAAGCAATATGTAAAAAAACATTATAAACGATATGACATATACTATAAACTGAACATTAAAAGTGTCATTTAATTAAATACCAGGACCTAAACTGATGCCATATGAGCTAACAGGAAATGTGTTCAGGATGTTAAGGACGTAGCAAACCTTAAATCTTAGCTATCGGAGCACATTAGGGACCTCTAAAAATGCACTGTTTCCATTTAAGCATGGTAATGTAACCTGTCCCTTTGATCTCATTCCGGCTCTTTGTAAATCACATACAACTGACGGATTAAGGCTATGAAATTCGAACGCGCGCAATTACGTAAAAACCCATTAATACAAAAAAAAAAAAAGACAGAAAGAAAGAAAAAATGTACACACTGCAAGTCGGATTGTCTTTCACTTCAGGTTAAAAGTAGGCCTTGCAGGCAGCTGTTTGAGCTCTTCCCCATATACTCCTGTGCCTGGCGGGAGATTAGGTCTGCAAACTGACACTGGCATAACGGGCTGGTTAATGTCAGTCAGTTAGACGGTTGGAAATAGGCCTCATAATTAAACCCTGAATGGAAATGTGATGACCCCCCCCCCCCCCCCCCCCCCCCCCCCCCCCCCCGCTGGCACTGCCTCTGGTTTCTGAGCGGCGCGGAAAGCGGTCCCACCCGCGATAGCCGCCGTATCGCGAGCGTACTTCAGGGCGCCTCGATGTTTCACCGGCTGCATCGATGTTTTAATCGGCTGCATCAATGTTTTAACCGGCTGCATCGATGTTTTAACCGGCTGCATCGATGTTTCACCGGCTGCATCGATGTTTCACCGGCTGCATCAATGTTTTAATCGGCTGCATCGATGTTTTAATCGGCTGCATCGATGTTTTAATCGGCTGCATCAATGTTTTAACCGGCTGCATCGATGTTTCACCGGCTGCATCGATGTTTCACCGGCTGCACCGATGTTTCACCGGCTGCATCGATTTATCCTGGGCAGGGTCCATCCATTATCTATGCCCGCTTATCCTGGGCAGGGTCCATCCATTATCTATGCCCGCTTATTCTGGGCGGGAAGGGGGGGGGGTGGGTGGTGGAGCCTATCCCAGCATGCATTGGGCGAGAGGCAGGAATACACCCTGGACAGGCCGCCAAACTACCGCAGGGCACACACACCATTCGCTCACACGCTCATAACCATGGGCAATTTAGAGTCTCCAATTAGCCTACCTGCATTGGGACTGTGGGAGGAAACCGGAGTACCTAGAGGAAACCCACGCGGACACGGGGAGAACATGCAAACTCCAGACAGAACCCACAACCTTCTTGCTGCGAGGCGCCAGTGCTACCCACTGCACCACCGTGCCGCCCCTCCGCCATCGATGAAAAACAGAAAGCTGCATTTAGTTTCAGATCTATTTCCATAGGTACTGCTGGCTGGGAGGCATTAATGAGTCCTACTGTACACATGTGCAGCACTAAGGATCCTTATTCTGCTGAACACACTGGCCAGCAGCGCACAAAGCTGCTAACTACAGGCCAGTGTCACTGCTGCAATCGGAATTTTATACCGATGTAATTGATGGAATTAGCCAGGTCAAACACGCCAGACTTGTTTCTCTTGTAGGAAATAAAACACTAAGAATAAACTTGCATATATTTATATAACCATTCCCAAATGCAAAAAACACAAACTGTTGAGTGTTAGCACTTTGAAGAAAATTGTGAAAAAAGGGGTAACAGATGGGATCGTTCGCTCGGAAAACAATGCTCCAAAAAGTGGTTGATATTTCAACTTGATTAAATAAATACCCAGAGATTATATTTACTTTACATGAATCACGCTGGATGACTCATAGGCTACGTTCTCTCATCTTCACAGCACGCCGAGGCTCTTAAATAGAACACCGGTCGTCTAATTCAGTAAAAAAAAAAGGAAAAGAAAAAGGACATTGGAATGCATTGGTGCGTATATTAAAGGGGGGGATCATAGGTTGTCACTGTGCTGGTATTAACTCAGGCATGATTACTGCAGTAGCATTAACTTCTGCTTTACTGTTTTTTTTTCCTTATTCGAATCCTGCCTGTTCAACCTGACAGGGCAAGAAAAGCCTGCCATCGAAGATCCATCGCACGATACATGATACGGATAAAACTAGGCTACAAGCCAGCTCACACAGTAATACACAAACCATACAAAGTAACTGTAACTTTTTTTTTTAAAGACACAGTCACCACACACAGTATTAAAAGTCGGCCGTGGAATACAAAACAGTCTCTTAGTCGACGTTACGGGATCGACACCGGGGGCGAACAGCGTCAAAGTCAGACCCAGCCGGCACTCCTTGGCGAGGGATCAGTCACGTCCCCGTCTCGCTACAGGGAGACCAGTCAACACCGACAACAGGGGCAGACCCTCCCGCAGGGTTAACTGCGCTGTCAGTTTGCGTCTTTCATCTCTCCGTCCGTCTTAGGTTCTGGCTTGGACCACCGTTCCTGTTATATTACATTACATTACAGGCATTTAGCAGACGCTCTTATCCAGAGCGACTTACACAACTTTTTACATAGCATTTTACATTGTATCCATTTATACAGCTGGACATATACTGAAGCAATGCAGGTTAAGTACCTTGCTCAAGGGTACAACGGCAGTGTCCTTACCCGGGAATCGAACCTGCGACCTTTCGGTTACGAGCCCAGTTCCCTACCCACTGCGCTACACTCCGTCCTGTCTGAGCGGGACAATAACGATTTGCCACTGAAAAGCGAGCCCGTCTTCCAAAAGATGTAGGAGGTAAGTAATGGAGAGGGGGGGTTTTTTTTTTAAAGTTTTTTTTTTGTCTTTCGCTTATGTGCACAGATACCCCCGCAGAAAGAAGGCAGTGTCACGGGACGCCAGCGCGCGCCTTCCCGCGAATTTCCCGCTCTTCGGACGCGGAAGACCGACTCGCCGACGCTCCCTCGGGCGACGGGAGCGTCGGACGCTTTTCGACCTGCGTTTTTTTTTTTTCGGCCGGCGAATCGCCTAGGAAACGACCGAATGGCGGAGACGCGGTTCTGTCGTCGCCTCCGGGAAGCTTCTCGGCGGGGGCCTCCTCTGCGGCTGAAAGGAAACGAAACGGCCGTTCCTCCTCTTCGGGCCGCGATCCCTGCTCTGCTCTCTCCTCTCCTCTCTCGGCGGCAACAACAACGGACGCTGCCAACCGTTCTGCCGAGAACTTTCTGTGCTCTCTTTCAGCATGTGGCCGCCACTCTCTCGCGCGTTACGCTGCTTTCCGGTCCAGCGTTGGCTCGGCGACCGTCTGAAGTCGTCTCGCACGCGACCTCCGTCCCCCCGACGCCGCAGAGACGGATTGGAGCGCGCCTGCTCCTTCTCGGTGGGTTTATTTTTCCACGCTGTGTTTATGCTGTAGTCCTCCTGACTCGCGGTGCTGTAGGTCAGTGTCCTGCGGTTGGCTCTTGAGGAGCTCTCGCAGGTGCATTCTGGGAAGCCCGAACACCAGATTCTTTTCTTTTCCCGGGAACAGGCATTGAAAACGATGTAAAAGGTCAGGTGGTTTTTCAAAGGCAGGAATAGCGGAAAGTGCATGTAAGGGATATGTACCATTACACCGCATCGCGTATGAACATTCAAACGTGATCAGAGCGCCAGCATAATTCCTGGAGAAAGAAGGACTTGAGTGTGCCGTTGTTCTTTTCGCATTCCTTTCGGCCTTTTCGTTTCACAAAGGCATCCGCACGTTACACGTCAGGCTTGACTTTCCGACCTAGTGCGCTCACGACGGGAGCTTAGCCAAAGTGTAATACTTTAAAAATGCACTGGACTACCGGCTGGAGTTGCACTTTCTGAGGGCTTTTGCTGCAGGTTGCGGCACAGTAGACTTGTAGCAGATCTGTAGCTCATCCAGAACAGAGTAAAGAGGGCTTTACTCTATACCTATCCAGGATTATACTAAAATAACATGTGTCAGAATGGAAATGCACCGCTCAGTAATGCCAAGACGAGACACAGCCTTTACAAACACACCTGCTGCCAGCAAAAAGCATGACACACACACACACACACACACACACACACACACACACACACACACACGCACACACACGCACACGCACACACGCACACACACACACACACACGCGCACACGCACACACGCACACACACACACGCACACACACACACCCACCCACACACACACACACACACACACACACACACACACACACACACACACACACACACACACACACGCACGCACACGCACATACACGCACACACACACATGCACACACACACACACACGCACGCACACGCACATACACGCACCCACACACAAGCGGTAGTATTAAACAAACACAAACACACATGTACACACATACACGCAAGCACGCACGCACACACACACACACACACACGCACGCACACACACACAACCAGTAGTATTAAACAAACACAAACACACACATGCACACACACGCACGCAAGCACGCACACACACTCACACATGCACACATGCACGCACATATGCACACATGCACATGCATGACACACACACACACATGCATCACACACACACACACACACACACACTACACACAGCTGATCTTAGGTCAGTACTGTTCCAGGTACATTACATTACATCAGATAATATGAGATAGCACAAGACAGGGGCACAAAAAGGACTCACTAAACTTGAGCTACCTATAAATTGTCATTATTTCTGAAGCTGTTTTCAAATGCATCTTCATGCGAAACACTGCAGATGGTACGACTGCATGCTGCATTCATGCATTCAAACTGATGATGGGCGGGGTCATTAAGCCCGAGGGACCTATGGAAAGCGATGAACATGATGAATGACTGTTTACACAGCCATCTCTGCGACACTGGCATGTGAATAACTGCCCCAGGCGTGTTCCAGCTCTGCTTGTTAGCTACGCGTACCAGAGAGCTAGCGAGCCAGAGCGAGCGCGTCAGGGAAGGGTTTGATCAACTGCGACTGACAGACTGTCTGCAGAGAGAAGACGGGGAAGCTGTTCTGCACGTACATCAGAAAGCGTCCACGCTAGAGTACACCTGCACAGAGAGTACCCACGCTAGGGTACACCTGCACAGAGAGTACCCACGCTAGAGTACACCTGCACAGAGAGTACCCACGCTAGAGTACACCGGCACAGAGAGTACCCACGCTAGAGTACACCGGCACAGAGAGTACCCACGCTAGAGTACACCGGCACAGAGAGTACCCACGCTAGAGTACACCGGCACAGAGAGTACCCACGCTAGAGTACACCTGCACAGAGAGTACCCACGCTAGAGTACACCAGCACAGAGAGTACCCACGCTAGAGTACACCTGCACAGAGAGTACCCACGCTAGAGTACACCTGCACAGAGAGTACCCACGCTAGAGTACACCTGCACAGAGAGTACCCACGCTAGAGTACACCTGCACAGAGAGTACCCACGCTAGAGTACACCTGCACAGAGAGTACCCACGCTAGAGTACACCTGAACAGAGAGTACCCACGCTAGAGTACACCTGCACAGAGAGTACCCACGCTAGAGTACACAGGCACAGAGAGTACCCACGCTAGAGTACACCTGCACAGAGAGTACCCACGCTAGAGTACACCTGCACAGAGAGTACCCACGCCAGAGTACACCTGCACAGAGAGTACCCACGCTAGAGTACACCTGAACAGAGAGTACCCACGCTACAGTACACCTGCACAGAGAGTACCCACGCTAGAGTACACCTGCACAGAGAGTACCCACGCTAGAGTACACCTGCACAGAGAGTACCCACGCTAGAGTACACCGGCACAGAGAGTACCCACGCTAGAGTACACCGGCACAGAGAGTATCCACGCTAGAGTACACCTGCACAGAGAGTACCCACGCTAGAGTACACCGGCATAGAGAGTACCCACGCTAGAGTACACCTGCACAGAGAGTACCCACGCTAGAGTACACCGGCATGGAGAGTACCCACGCTAGAGTACACCGGCACAGAGAGTACCCACGCTAGAGTACACCTGAACAGAGAGTACCCACGCTAGAGTACACCTGCACAGAGAGTCCACCCCCCCCCCCCAGACTGGCACTGCTGGACACTACAGAAGTGGGAAGGGCAAAACATTTTCACTGGACATAAAAAAATTAAAAACAGGAAATCTTTTTTTTTTTAATGGAGGAAGTGGGATGAGCCTTTGAACCTTGGGCAAGATTTGCAAAAGTGTGAAAAAAAACATGCATTGATTACGTGTACGTTCAGTCTTCCTCAAGTATTACAGAGGAGTATCTCCTTCAGTCTTCCTCAAGTATTACAGAGGAGTATCTCCTTCAGTCTTCCTCAAGTCTTACAGAGGAGTATCTCCTTCAGTCTTCCCTGAGTATTACAGAGGAGTATCTCCTTCAGTCTTCCCTGAGTATTACAGAGGAGTATCTCCTTCAGTCTTCCCTGAGTATTACAGAGGAGTATCTCCTTCAGTCTTCCTCAAGTCTTACAGAGGAGTATCTCCTTCAGTCTTCCCTGAGTATTACAGAGGAGTATCTCCTTCAGTCTTCCCTGAGTATTACAGAGGAGTATCTCCTTCAGTCTTCCCTGAGTATTACAGAGGAGTATCTCCTTCAGTCTTCCCTGAGTATTACAGAGGAGTATCTTCTTCAGTCTTCCCTGAGTATTACAGAGGAGTATCTCCTTCAGTCTTCCCTGAGTATTACAGAGGAGTATCTCCTTCAGTCTTCCCTGAGTATTACAGAGGAGTATCTCCTTCAGTCTTCCCTGAGTATTACAGAGGAGTATCTCCTTCAGTCTTCCCTGAGTATTACAGAGGAGTATCTTCTTCAGTCTTCCCTGAGTATTACAGAGGAGTATCTTCTTCAGTCTTCCCTGAGTATTACAGAGGAGTATCTCCTTCAGTCTTCCCTGAGTATTACAGAGGGCACAGAAACAGCTGCACACTCACTGGCACACACAGTGGCCCTGGCAGCGCTTGGCCTCCGCCTGTTTTCACTTTCACGCAAACACGTCGGAGAGAGAGAGCTCAGGCCCGGAGATAATCAGGGGGGACTCACTGTCTTAGGAAATGATTAAAGCCACATCTGGAGTCGGGGCGAGGTGAATCCCACGCTCTGATCTATCTTTCCCTCCCGACCGAAACCGAGCGGTTCGCACGTTCGTTTGACTTTCTTAACTTTCCCGTTCCGTGCATCGGGCTCGAAAATCTCGTCGGTCGCCCTTTTTCCCCCTCCTAGATAGCCGCCGTGGCTTCAGCCCGTTCTGTTATCCGGATTCAAACCGATGTCCCATCATTACATTACATTACATTACAGGCATTTAGCAGACGCTCTTATCCAGAGCCACTTACACAACTTTTACATAGCATTTTACATTGTATCCATTTATACAGCTGGATATATACTGAAGCAATTTCGGTTAAGTACCTTGCTCAAGGGTACAGCGGCAGTGTCCTTACCCGGGATTCGAACCTACGACCTTTCGGTTACAAGCCCAGTTCCTTACCCACTGTGCTACACTCCGTCCATATAAAACCCATCAGGCAAGCTTGTCGAAAAAATAATTACTTTTCTCATTTCCAGTTGAGAGAAAAGGTTGCAGAAAGATCGGCGTCTCCTCAGGGACGACGACGACGCGGCGAGCGCGAGTTAATTAATTTAAATTCGCCGACGGAATAACGAGCGCGCGGAGACTTGCTGTTTCAAATCCGTCCCTTCTCTCCCTTCACGAGCCTCGGAGAGCCGTTCCACAGCGTCGTGCAAAGACGCAACGAAGTGCAGGAACACTTCCCCTGGTGAAAGAAAGGCTTAAGGCCCCATAAGTATTATGTTCCTATCATTTGTGCTGTTATCGTTGATGCTGCTTGTCTTCTTTTTTCCTTTTGATTGTATATTCTTACTGTAGTTGATTGCTGTTGTCACTACGCTTTGGCAATATGTATTTTTAAATATGTCATGCCAATAAAGCATTTGAATTTGAATTTGAATTTGAATTTGAATTTGAATTTGAATTTGAATTTGAAAGGCAGTGAGTCAGAGCGAGAGGGTTTTATTAGCGTGTTTCGAGGATGTGGAGCGTTGTTGGAAGGACGCAGAGATGGCTGTCTATCTTGAAGCTGCTCTGAACTTGCACCGTGTCCGACTCGTATTCATGAGGGGGAAACGGAGCAGGGAGAAGACTTTCCAGTGCCGCAGGGATCATGACTACCCCCTCGTTGTCAAAATGAAGTGAATTACTTTTGCTGCAATACGTGACTGAAATCATTTTGCATCTTAAAGTTTTTTAAAAAAATCATCTTCGCAAGCGTGAATTCTGAGTTGCGTCCCTTCCCCGGGTTGTTTCGGTCGGGGGTGCGCTCGGTCGAAGCAGGGACGGCGGCGCTGGTCCGAACGCTCATTCCAGCCGCTCAAACTGCAGTTCCTGAGCGTGTGACGCCCTTGACCTCTCGCTGACGGCGTCTCCTTCAGCGCAAAGCGTCCGAGAGCGCCCCGCCAAATCCCCCTGCTTACCGCGACGCGCCCTGTGAAGGGTCGGACTCTCACTGGAGGGCCACTGTAATCCCACTGGAGAGGGTCAGAGAGAGGAGGAAGGGCCCCTCACCATCACCCATGCGCATTGTGATGAACAGTTTAAAAAAGTCTGTTGAGTTTTTTTTTTCTCTTATTATATTCTATTATCTATTCAATTCAATACTTCATTGTCATGTCAACACAGTTAATAGGAATTTGCCTCAGTGCAGCTCTTCAAAACCCTAACAAAAACACAAACATTAGTAAATAAAGTAAATTCTGTTGAGTTTTTTTTTCTCTTATTATATTCTATTATCTATTCAATTCAATACTTCATTGTCATGTCAACACAGTTGATCGGAATTTGCCTCAGCGCAGCTCTTAAAAACAAACAAAAACACAAGCATTAGAAAATAAAGTAAATCCTGTTGAGTTTATTTCTTTTCTTATTATATTCTATTATCTAATCAATGGAGGCTGAAAATGCCGTGTAAGAAACGAACCAAATATAAATAAATAAAGAAACGAATCGTACTGCGTTGTTGAAGTATTTACTCAATCTTTACTCAAGCTTAAGTTTTTATGTGTGTTATATGTATATACTGTACTGTACGCATCTATGTATTTATGTATCTATGTATTTATGTGAGGCTGCAAGGCAAAAACTGTGAAAGCAAATTTCCCCTGAGGGGACAATGAAGTGTTGTATTGTTGTATTGTATTGTATTAAGGGCAAAAGGGCATTGCTGATTGGCTAAATGAGGCTCAGGGGCAAGAACAGCTGTTATTTCCCTTATCGAAGGCTAATAGAATGGCCTCCCTCTTTGACTTATATTGCCCTCTAAAATAACAGATCAATGCCAGTCTCAGACAGCTTTGATGGTGGTGTGCTTGTGCTTTGGAAACAGTGGGAAAAACGGAGGAGTGTGCGTATAGACATAACAAATAGTTTTTCAAAGCAGCACTCAAGTCATTTAAGCTTCGTGTAATTTCATTCTGAGGATTATGGGAGTATTACAAACGCCTTTCGCCCCGAGAAATCTTCTTTAATTCAGCTAAATCGGGCATGACTCCGCACAAATGCAGCTTCGCCCAAGCATACCTCAGCCGTTTCTGAATTTCACTCAAAGGTACGGTAAATAATCTATACGGACTCAACGACTCAAAGCGTTCGCAGCCGCGATGCATGCTCTTCTACGTTATTCCATCTCTTGCAGAATCTGAAGGAAAGGACCGCGCGGGCGTAGCGGCGAACCTAGAGCCGAAATGGCCGAAATCGCAGCAGCACAAAGAACAGCCTAATCCCCCCCTGAAGTAAAACCCGGTGCAATTACAGCAGAGGAAGGGCTCAGGTTAATGTAAACCGAGGGGGTCTTACTCAGATAAACGAGTCATTGTGCTTTGATCGCGGGCAGCAGAAGCAGGGACCGAGGCCCCGGCTCATATTTCCGTCACTGAGGGATCATTCCAGGCTAATAATGGCGCACTGTGACCGGACGGGGCCCACAGGAAGGGGCTCTGGAACGACTTCCTGTGCGCCGCCGCGGTCCGGACGAAATCCGTTTCCCGACAGCGGTAACCCGGCGCCCTGTGCACCCCGCGTCCCGTCGCAAAGCCACGCCTTCGCCCCCCCGTCCCTGATTCGCCCCGCGTTAACGGGGGGCTGGCTTTAGCTAGCGTCGCACCGTCATTCGAACGGACACTTTCCCGGGGATTTTTCTTTCGTGGATATCGGATTCCAGCGGTGCGCGTGTAAAGTGTTCGCGCTCACAAACCACTCGCCCAAAATGCACACAAAACGAGTCGCTAAGCTGCATGGATGGTATTTGCACGGAAAACGAGTCGTTAACCTGCATGGATGGTATTTGCACACAAAACGAGTCGCTAACCTGCATGGATGGTATTTGCACACAAAACGAGTCGCTAACCTGTCGCTAACGGTATTTAGCTAAGAGTCGTGCTCGCTGCGTAAGGTGAGCCGTACAGCACGTAGTGCACAGCGGGTCTTAGGTCGACGTTTCCTTTATAAGTAACAAAAACATTATCTGGGGATACGCAGTAGGAGGAGTCACAGCGTCACCGCGCAGTATCTTGACGGCGTTAACAGCCTCGGTGAGCGTTCGCGGTCCTGGAGGCCGCGGTCAGCGGGTCTATCAGGACGCACGGTGGCGGTTGGGGGATCACGGCGTTTATCCAGTTGGGTGAGCAGGGCATTTATCTGGTTGGGGCGAGCAGGGCGTTTATCTGGTTGGGCGAGCAGGGTGTTTATCTGGTTGGGTGGGCAGGGTGTTTATCTGGTTGGGTGAGCAGGGTGTTTATCTGGTTGGGTGAGCAGGGTGTTTATCTGGTTGGGTGAGCAGGGCGTTTATCTGGTTGGGTGAGCAGGGCGTTTATCTGGTTGGGTGAGCAGGGCGTTTATCTGGTAGGGTGAGCAGGGTGTTTATCTGGTTGGATGAGCAGGGTGTTTATCTGGTTGGGTGAGCAGGGCGTTTATCTGGTTGGGTGAGCAGGGTGTTTATCTGGTTGGGCGAGCAGGGTGTTTATCTGGTTGGGTGAGCAGGGTGTTTATCTGGTTAGGTGAGCAGGGTGTTTATCTGGTTGGGTGAGCAGGGTGTTTATCTGGTTGGGTGAGCAGGGTGTTTATCTGGTTGGGGCGAGCAGGGTGTTTATCTGGTTGGATGAGCAGGGTGTTTATCTGGTTGGATGAGCAGGGTGTTTATCTGGTTGGGTGAGCAGGGTGTTTATCTGGTTGGGGCGAGCAGGGTGTTTATCTGGTTAGATGAGCAGGGTGTTTATCTGGTTGGGTGAGCAGGGTGTTTATCTGGTTGGGTGAGCAGGGTGTTTATCTGGTTGGGTGAGCAGGGCGTTTATCTGGTTCAGAGAGCAGGGTGTTTATCTGGTTGGGTGAGCAGGGCGTTTATCTGGTTGAATGAGCAGGGTGTTTATCTGGTTGGGCGAGCAGGGTGTTTATCTGGCTGGGCGAGGAGGGTGTTTATCTGGTTGGGTGAGCAGGGTGTTTATCTGGTTAGGTGAGCAGGGTGTTTATCTGGTTGGGCGAGCAGGGTGTTTATCTGGCTGGGTGAGCAGGGCGTTTATCTGGTTGGGCGAGCAGGGTGTTTATCTGGCTGGGCGAGCAGGGTGTTTATCTGGTTGGGTGAGCAGGGTGTTTATCTGGTTAGGTGAGCAGGGTGTTTATCTGGTTGGGGTGAGCAGGGTGTTTATCTGGTTGGGTGGGCAGGGTGTTTATCTGGTTGGGTGAGCAGGGCGTTTATCTGGTTGGGAGAGCAGGGCGTTTATCTGGTTGGGCGAGCAGGGCGTTTATCTGGTTGGGTGAGCAGGGCGTTTATCTGGTTGGGTGAGCAGGGTGTTTATCTGGTTGGGTGAGCAGGGTGTTTATCTGGTTGGGTGAGCAGGGCGTTTATCTGGTTGGGTGAGCAGGGCGTTTATCTGGTTGGGTGAGCAGGGCATTTATCTGGTTGGGGCAAGCAGGGCGTTTATCTGGTTGGGTGAGCAGGGTGTCTATCTGGTTGGGTGAGCAGGGTGTTTATCTGGTTCGGTGAGCAGGGTGTTTATCTGGTTGGGTGAGCAGGGTGTTTATCTGGTTGGGCGAGCAGGGTGTTTATCTGGTTGGGTGAGCAGGGTGTTTATCTGGTTGGGTGAGCAGGGTGTTTATCTGGTTGGGTGAGCAGGGTGTTTATCTGGTTGGGTGAGCAGGGTGTTTATCTGGTTGGATGAGCAGGGTGTTTATCTGGTTGGGAGAGCAGGGTGTTTATCTGGTTGGGTGAGCAGGGTGTTTATCTGGTTGGATGAGCAGGGTGTTTATCTGGTTAGGGGGAGCAGGGCGTTTGTCCGATTGGGCGAGCATGGTGTTTATCTGGTTGGATGAGCAGGTCGTTTATCCGGACGGTTGGGTGAGCAGGGCGTTTATCTGGTTGGGCGAGCAGGGTGTTTATCTGGTTGGGCGAGCAGGGTGTTTATCTGGTTGGATGAGCAGGGTGTTTATCTGGTTCAGAGAGCAGGGTGTTTATCTGGTTGGATGAGCAGGGCGTTTATCTGGTTGGGCGAGCAGGGTGTTTATCCGGTTGGATGAGCAGGGCGTTTATCTGGTTGGATGAGCAGGGTGTTTATCTGGTTGGGCGAGCAGGGTGTTTATCTGGTTGGGCGAGCAGGGTGTTTATCTGGTTGGGCGAGCAGGGTGTTTATCTGGTTGGATGAGCAGGGTGTTTATCTGGTTCAGAGAGCAGGGTGTTTATCTGGTTGGATGAGCAGGGCGTTTATCTGGTTGGGCGAGCAGGGTGTTTATCCGGTTGGGTGAGCAGGGTGTTTATCTGGTTGGGTGAGCAGGGCGTTTATCTGGTTGGATGAGCAGGGTGTTTATCTGGTTGGGTGAGCAGGGTGTTTATCTGGTTGGATGACAGCAAGAGAGAGAGAGCGGGATGACAGCGTGAGAGAGAGAGCTGGGATGACAGCGTGTTGTTAACAGGACACTGCAAACACACAGTTCCGCACCAGGACTGCATTTTATTTTTTAATGCGCATGACTTTGGAGTTTTGAAATTTCATCTCTACGTGTTCAGGAGAAAAGCTAGGACAATATCTGACAATGAACCCCAGGGTGTTTATATAGTGTACAGGGATGTACAGTACCCAAGCTAACGGACCTAATAAGGCTTGTTTATAAACACTTGGTTTGTTAATGCAACCACATTCCCTGGGGTGTATTCTCCTCACAGTACCTCTCTAGCAGGTGCCTTTGTAGAGAGTGTGTGTGTGCATTTAATTAAAACCCAACCCAAGACTGAACTGCTTCATGGCCAATTATATATGTATGTAGCAGCATTCTGTGGCTTTGTATGTACAGGACCCACTGGCTCACATTGCTGGCTCTGTTAACCCTTTAAAGGTGTGAGAACACAGATGTGTGATTAGAATGTTCTTAACTGAACATTCTAATGCTGATGTCACAATCACTGCTGGTGACTGAAAGCAGCGGAGTTCTAGAACACTGACTTTGGAAGTTTGAGAAAACATTCCAAAAAAAAAAAAAACCTGCTCTTCAAAGTGCGTGTCAGTAGAGGTACTGGTGCGGGGGTGTAATCACCCGTCTTGTGAACGCTCTCGGGTTGAAGAGGCCTCTGATTGGTCAGCCAGGCCGTGAACACAGCAGAGAGCGGCGAGGGCTGAGTGGCGAGCGGTCGAAAGGCAGAGAGGGGAAACGAACCAAGGTCGGATTCCTCAAACTGAAAAAGAACAAGGCCGTTCTCAGGCCCGCTTATCAGCATCCCGCTTCCAAAATGCCAACCGGCTCTTCAGCCTGACCCTCTGCCAACTCCCCAGAGGGCTCTTAAAAAGTCCATTCCAAGGCCCTGATAAGATCGTCGCGCTTGGATCTCTGGTCTTTTGAACAGCACATCACAGCGACTGTTTTTTTTCTCCCCCCTTTAAACCAAATGGGTTGTCAGACCCTCGTTAAACACCGTGCCAACGAAACCCTGGTCCCAGGTAAACATCAACAGGCCGTCAAAGGAAAGGCCCCGGGCCAGCCCTGGAGAGAAATGATTTCCATCCATCCATCCATCCATCATCTACACCCACTTACTCCTGATCAGGGTCACAGGGGGGTGCTGAGGCCTAATCCCAGCATGCACTGGGCGAGAGGCAGGAATGCACCCAAATCCACGGCAGGGCACACACACCTTTCACTCCCACCCCGATCTGAATGTCTTTGGAGGAAACCAGAGTACCTGGAGAAAAACCCACGCAGGCACATGCCAGCTCTGCACAGAAAGGCCCCAGATTCAAACCCAAGACCGACAGTGCTGCCCAGTATTATTAATAAATAATGATTATTTCTATTAGAATGGCAATACGCGTAGTACCATTCTGAACCCACGCCATCAGGCAGAGTCATTAGCCTGAATCTGTGCAATGCTGAACCAGCACCCTAAACCCTATACCCTAACCCTACGCCAAGCATACTAACTACAGTTAGTCCCACTGATTAGTGCAAGACTGACTCCCAGGTAAAAGGAGGTTGGACAACCAGCGGATCTCAGCCAATCGAGGACCATGATTTGAGTAACAGGGCCCCAGCACCCTAAACAGCCCCTCCCAGCAGCACAGCTTCATACCGAGATACTGAAAACTGTTTTTGCATTTGGGCAATATGCACCCTATATGACCCTAACTCTAACCCTATAGTCAGAACGAACGCGGTCATATTTACTGGCAAACACCATAAACACCCTATATGACCCTAACCCTAACCCTATAGTCAGAACGAACGCGGTCATATTTACTGGCAAACAACATAAACACCCTATGTGACCCTAACCCTATCCTTATAGTCAGAACGAACGCGGTCATATTTACTGGCAAACAACATAAACACCCTATATAACCCTAACCCTATAGTCAGAACGAACACGGTCATATTTACTGGGTTTCCTGTAGCTATTGAGTATCTGTTTTAGATCCATGTGGAGCGCTCAATAAGTATTGCTGCTGTAAAACATGCGCTGGAGATCTTTACCTTACAGGAAGGCTTCCCATTTCAGGCGGCTTTTAAGCACTAAGCAATATTCATGAATACAGCACCCACCCCCCCCCCAGGTACAGACACACTGGGGGGGACAGAATGACGGATGTTCCTAAATTACTGTCACGCCCCTGCATGTGCACACAGCACACGGGGGGGGGGGGGGGTCTACGCCACTCTTGCGGGCTCCAGTGACCCCACCCCGCCCCCCCCCCCCCCCCCCCCCCCCCCCCCCCCCCCCCCCCCCCCAGCCAAGACTACATTACTGACGCAGCGGGTCACTGCTAATTCGCAGTTGCACTCACTCTCGCTGTAGCTGCGTCACTGTAAAACACAGAAAGGAAAACCTTGTGGATACGACTATAGGCATGTCCCAGCAACGATGAATTTCACTCATTTAAACTGTGTTCGAAATGTTTCTTATTTACATTTAATTATTACATTTAAAAAAAAAATTTACATTGTCCAAGTGTTCACATGTTTAGGTCTGTATAAGCTTTTTATCTGTTAACATAAAGGAAGGGCGCAGCAGAGCACTTTCCTTTGTAAACTGAAGCCGATTCTCCGCTTTAACAAAGGCATTTCCCAGCATGCCGAGCTGCACCGGCATGACAGATCTCTTTTTTTTCTCTCCCGCCCCCCCCCCCCCCCCCCCCCCCCAGGGGAGAATAAGGAAGCCGATGTAACAGACAGTAGCAATTTTCTGCTAATTGGACCCCAGGAAATTGCAGCTCGTTTGAATTTACGACGCAGAGGCCACAAGGATCTTTTTTTTTGTTGTTGTCCCGAAACCAGTCCAGGTGTTGCCGGTGCACGGCAGTCCGGAAACGTCTCCACTCTGCGGCCGACGCACACAGACACTACCGCCCATGCGCTATCCTGCCTAAATATTAGCCTTTTCCCGAGCTGGAATATACTCCAATGTATATGGTAAATATACAGACTTTTAGAAAACGCAATGCTAACAGATGACAGCATATGTTGTCAAGGGTAGCGATATCTTTTCTGATGGCAATGTTATACGTTATTGAAATTATCCCCTATGTTCCAGATCCTGAAGGGATATGAACCACACCATCATTGACCCTTCGCTTTAAACAAACATTTCAATTTTTACATCACTTACATACATTGCTGGCTTCTTTGCAATGTAAAAATGCGAGGACAGGAAGTTAGAGATATGCCGATGCATATTCCGCGGGGAGTGGTTTGGGAAGCGAGCTCGTACCCAGGAGCTGGGCAGTGCTGTCCCGTGCTTCAGCAGGGCCACTTAACCCAATGAGGTTAGGGCCTTGGCGAAGAAAATAAATGCCGTAGCGGTTAGGGACCCCGTCACATGACAAAGGGCCAAATACCGGGCGGGGTTAGTTTTTGATTGACATCTGCGAAAGCTATATTTCTCTCTTCTGTCATGTCAGCACCTTTGGCAAAAACACTTAAAATGCAGACGCCGTTTCGGCGCTCAGTAAATGTTGTGCAGAACGACGCCCTGCGCAAATGATCTTAAATTTGTTTGCAAATTTTGAAATTCGGTTCTTTTTGTTCTCGTAGGAGCGGCCCAGACGTTGCCGGCTAGACAGAAACGGAAAACAGAACTGCGGTCCTATTCGCTCCTTTTTTTTTTTTTTTTTTTTTTGTCTAGACGTCAAAAAAATACGCTATCGAACGAAAAAGGTCGACGCGGAGATTATCGATGTCGACGCCGTGCCGTTTACCCGAGTCTGATTTTGACGCGGCAGGCTCGCGTCGGGTCGTTTCGCCAGGTTTAAGCGTTTATTGGGTTTAAAAGGCCCCGTCGCTGACGGTCGCGTAACGGCCGAAAAGAAGGACCCCGGAACAACAACGCTTCCAAAAGCAGAAGAAGGAGTATCTCATTATCTTTTTTCGTCTCTGTATCAGTAGGCTTTCTGGGTTCTTTTCCCCAGAGCTGCAAACCCCTGGCCTGAGGAGGGGGGGGGTCAGGGTAAACACAATTAGTTTCCCATCTCTGATTACTCTTAAGATAAGGGAGAGGGGCGGGGGGGGGGGGGGGGGGGCTGCACTTTCTCCAGCGGAATGCGAGGAGAGGGGGGAGGGGGCTTGTCCTGGCAGGGGAGGGGCAGGGGAAGGGGGGTTTGCTGAGGCTACGCTGAGGTTGGGGGTTCAGAGGCTCTTCGGAAGCCATGTTAGGTCAGCTGCCCTCCCTGTCGGCGCATTCCGGCTGTTCTCAACGCGGGGCGGGGTGTGGGCCGGGGTGTGGGGCGGGTTAGGGGGAGGGGGGGGGGGGTGGTTAGCGAGGGGTAAACCGCGAGCTCCTTCGCCCGTCACAGCTCGCCGCCAGCTCGTCAAAACAAACGCGGGCTCACCCGGAGTCGCGCTCGGTCCGATGCGGACGCCCGGTTTTTTCCGACGCCCCCCCCCCGCCCCCCGCCCCCCCCCACCCCCGACCCCCCCGCTCCTCCCCCCAGGCCTTACTGTACGCGTTCTACCCCGCTGTCCCATTTAACTCTGGCCCGCTATCTCCGCAAGGGGGATGAGGCGGAGGAGGACCGCCGTTGTTGCTCGGCTGCGCGAAACGGACGGCAGACCCTTGCAGGAGGGCGGACCCTCGAAGACAGCGGACCAATCCCGCAGCCTCTATCGGTGATTGACAACAACGGGGCCCCAAATCACCATACAAAGAGTGCTCTAAAGATCCACGTTCTTCCATGTCAGCATCCAGTTGGACCCAATGGACCCGAACATGAAAATGTCCAAACACATAAACCCGATTATCACTAAGGGGTTTGCCTGGGGTTTGTTCGAATGTTTGTGAAGCATTCATTTGTTTCCACTGGAGAGGATTAGTCCTCCCAGAGCACTAAACATGGCTTCCCAGTTCCCAAATTTCTGAAGCTCATTGCATGTTGTCCCTCTGGCGTAACCAACCAGTCGGAGGGTGAATTTATAGCTCAACAAAATACCGACGAATCGCAACTGTAAATTTTTTTTTTGGGGGTGGGGGGAGTTGTTTTTGTTCTGTCCCTTTTGCGCTAGCCGCACTTGTTTGACACAGTCCGACGAACTCCGCTCAGAGCTGGCGTGTGCCTGTGAGCTGCTAAATGGGTCACAGCAGTCCTGAGGCCTCGCTGTTAAAGTTTGACTCACTGACGGCAGCGCGGCTCGCTCACGCGAAGGGACCTATACCGTGTTGTTTCTTGCTACGGTAGAGAGTCTTCGGAGGCCTGCCCGTATCCCACTGCTGGGCAAAGGCACAGCAGGCGATGAATTTTAACGACGCATCTCCCAAGTAAATGCAAAAGGCACTAAACGCGGTCTATTGGCAGTCTGAACCGCTTGACCCAGCATGTAGTAAGAGGTGAAATCTATCATAAAAACCAATGGGATCTGACTTTTTCAAACCATAAACTTTACGTTGTGCAACCTCAATGATTACACTAAAATCGTTTACAGATCACAACGCTTGAAATGGAAATTGATTCAAATGTCCCTGGCCCAGAGCTCCAAACGCAAATACGTACCAAGTGTTGATTTAAACCCTTTACATTACAATTTCATTACGGGAATTTAAACATTTACTAAGATGGATCTATTCCATACCCCCCACCTTGTTCTTCGTAAGATTGGAATCTTACAGTATATCACATTTTCTATTTTTTGTGCAAATAAAAAATAGCGTTTTTATTTATTCTTAATTCTGAGTCATGGATTTAAGCGAGATTTACCCCTCCGCTGCAGCATACTGCATCAGCCAGTTGCAGAAAAGCATGAAAATTCTGAGAAATAAAAATATTTTTCCTCAACTTTGACTTAACAGTGCTAGTTGCCCCCTAGTTCTCTAAATTTATGTGCGAGAGTAAATCACGGACAAATGTTGATGGAATTGTTCCCTTGGCTACACAATTAAGGACAAATAGCATTATTGTTGGCTTGGCGGATCCAGTAATCACTATTCATACATCATTCCTCAGTTGTACAGGCCGTGGCTGAACGTCCACCACGCTGGAGCTAGTAATTGACTTGCGTGCGGGTTTTATTGTCTGTGCAGACCTGGTAATGTCTCCACGTGACCGGAGTCACCTTTGCTTGGACTTCATTAATATTGGATTGGCTGTTTATGTATTGTAAGCCATTTCCATAATGAACCGGTGCCTGCCCGCGGCAGATGGGCTCCCCCTCTGAGTCCGGTTCTGCTCAAGGTTTCTTCCTGTTATCAGCCAGGGAGTTTTTCCTTGCCACTGTTGCCCTAGGCTTATTCTTTGGGGGCCGGTTCTCTGTAAAGCTGCTTTGTGACAAAGCTCCTTTGTTAAAAGCGCTATACAAACAAAACTGATTGATTGATTGATTGATTGATTTAACCAGTGCTACAACACAGCACCCCTCTGTCCATCTAGCAAAGCATTTCTTATAGCATTTCTGCTACATTCCATTCAACCGCTATTTTACACCAGGCTGGCCCGTGGAGGAAGGGCTCCCCCTCTATAGCCGGGTTCCTCTTGAGATTTCTTCCCATTGGGAAGTGTTTTGAGGGTTTTATCCCCACTGGGAGTTTTTGTTTTATACCTCATGTGCTTGCTATTTGGGGGTTCAGGCCTGGTGTTTGCTCTTTTTTCGCTCTGTCTCTTGCCTTGCTACTCTGTAAAGCATCTTTGTGACAGTTCTCTGTAAAAAAGCGCTAGACAAATAAAATTGAATTGAATTGAATTAAAGCGTCTGCTTGACCAGGGCCTTCTCTGGGATGTACACAGTCCTGCCATTTGGGCTGGTTACCCAGCAGTCTGGGCCTTCTCTGGGATGTACACAGGTCTGCGATTTGGGCTGGTTACCCAGCAGTCTGGGCGTTCTCTGGGATGTACACAGGCCTGCGATTTGGGCTGGTTACCCAGGAGACTAGGTGCTGGACGGTAGCCTCCTCAGGCTCTTCTTGAGACGCGATAGATCCAGCAGGAGGAGGGTTCTCGTCCCTAACATCCTGCGAGCGTCCCCGGGACTCCTCGAACCCCGCTCGTTAGCACGGCGGCTACGCGCCGGCGTCCGTTTCCAAGGGAGACGGGCGGTAGCGAACGCGCGATCGCGACACCGCGGGAACAATGGGGCCGGCTTGCCTTTCACGCTGCGAATTGCGCTGTTCAAAATCAGTCAGTGGTAATTATAAATAAGGGAGGAAAAGGAGGGAACTCAAATGCATAACTGTGAGTCATCACCTAATGATGTCCTTATGAGGCTATTACTAATGAGCTATAATTATGCTAATAACACCATCCGTATTACTTAATCTGCTGTTCGACATTCACACAACTCAATCTAATTGACACGGTTAAACCGTTTTATTTAACAGCTTCTAAGGAAATGCTGCACAGACAAGAGCCGGCGCCTCATCTCGTAGACTGGACTACCATCTCAAAGTTCTATCTGTTCAGGCATGCACTAGATCCAACGTAAGACTGCAGCGCATCAAGTGGCCTGAATCCGCGAAGGAAAATTTCAGTACACACCGCCGTGCCTCACGCTTTTTCTCCAAGTGCGCATCGAATGAACAAGGAATGCAAACAGATTGCATGCTTCAGGTCCCCGCAAAGCACATCTTTTCGCAATTTGATAACGCACACAACACACGCATAAATGCGCACGCACGCACAAAGATGTGCGCGCACGCGTACATACCAGACCTGGGTCAAATGCGTATTTGTTTTGGATTCAAATACTTTTCTGCGCTCTGTTGATCTTGCCTGGCGTAACTGAGCCTGTCAATAGGACCAGAAGTCGGGGGGTTTGCACTTTTTGAGAGTATTTCATTGGTTCCAATACACCAGAAAAGACAAACACACACATGCATACCCGAGGTTTGCATTTTAACAGTGAAAAAGCTAATGGACACAATAAGCAGTTCTCCTTTAATTACAAAGTATGGACATTCGAACGCTTTCCCTCACAAGCATTTACAGATCTGGACAGAGGCCAGGAACGGCTGACTACAGTGCACATCGTGCTATGTGTTTATTTATCGTGAGACGCTGCTGCAGAACAGACTGCTCCATTTGAATGGCTTCCTAGAGAGGAACATTACACCCGAAAATAATCCAGAATCCACAAATCATACACGCGAGAAGTTAAATTTTTCAACCGATTTTCGTCCGACGCGTCTCGGGCTGAGACCACATCTGGCAGGCAGCTGCAGCACTCGTTCCGGCATTTTACATTTTCTCCGTTTATTTTTGTCACATCTTCACCTGGTGGTTTGCGTCACAGGGGGCTGACGCTCCTGTGCGAAAACAGGGCCGCGTGCTTCAGCGTTCCAGCGGGTATTACATTACATTACATTACATTTACATTACAGGCACTTAGCAGACGCTCTTATCCAGAGCGACTTACACAACTTTTTTTTTTACATTGTATCCATTTATACAGCTGGACATATACTGAAGCAATTTCGGTTAAGTACCTTGCTCAAGGGTACAACGGCAGTGTCCTTACCCGGGAATCGAACCTGCGACCTTTCGGTTACGAGCCCAGTTCCTTTTCCTCACTGTGCCACACTCCGTCCACATTACAAACGCGTACGTTCGCAAGAGCCGCCGCGTACGCCGCCGAGCGCGTTCGTTTCCTCCTGTCGGAGGAGGCCAGCGCTTAACGTTCCAACGGGGGGGGGGGACTTTGTTCGCCGACGTCGAATTTCATGCCGCCGAGCTGCTCGAGGACCGCATCACGTGGAATAAATTTACCTCAGATTGCCCGTCCGCCTCAAATACTAAAATAACACATCGTGTTATTCCTGCGCGGAACCCGGCCTTCCTACATCCAATTGCCCTCGACTTTTCTTTATTATTTTGGGTATTTTTTAAATTGAATTTTATTTTTTTAAAAGTGTATAGCTCGGCAATAAAATCGAGAGTGGAGACACTGATTCAGAATTTTTTTTCAAATTCGGAGTGCACCTCAAGCTGAAATATTCACTCTCGCTCGCTAATTTTGTTTTTACAAGTGAAATCCCCGTGTAACAACGCAGGAGTTTTGTCTTTCGGTGTTTCGTTTTGTCTCAAGTGACTTTCCAAATCGACCTCACCCGTGGAAATTTTAGCTTCTGAGGCCTTCCTCCAGCATATGGCTGGCCATCAAGAAGAGCCATTCATTCTCCAGTCGCACTTGGTGATGTCAACCTTGCGTGTGTTACACACACGTTTCAGCTTTGTTCCAGCAGCCACGGCCGCAGTTTCCCTTGTAAAGCACTCCTGTAAGTGCATTTCCTATTTTTTGAGAGCAAAAAATACTCTGGATTTTGACACTTCAATATGTTTTTTTTTGTTGTTGTTGTTGTTGTCGTTGCCATAAACGGCCCGCAAAACAACATTGGTCGATTGGTTGGTTTTTATATATAAATCTCTCCTTGGGCTGGTTCCTTCTTATCTGTGTACTTACATGTGTAAAAAACCAAAATCAATATGGCCTGCGTTCTCACGGTATCCTGCAGATGTTGGTTCCCAGAGTCAGGACAGAATTGGGCAAAACAGCTTTTAAAAACACTGCCCCCTTTTTTCTGGAATAAGGTACAGAAGGACCTGAAATTGTCAGAACTAGTTACTATGGGGAAATTTAAGTCAATTTTAAAGGATCGTGAAAATCTTTGTTGTACATCGCTCTGGATAAGAGCGTCTGCCAAATGCCTGTAATGTAATGTAATGTAATAGTACTCTTGGTCATTGTGATTGCTCCTAAATTTTAACTGATATCGTTTTTTAGAAAATTGTACCTGTTTATGTCCTTGGCCTTGTATTGCATTGTAACTGGATATTGTGTTCACTTATTTGTACTGTATGACAAGTTGTATTTGTCTGTTTGGTATTCTTGTGTTATTGTTGTAACAATATAGTTTATGCTGTTTTCTTGGCCAGTTCACTCTTGTAAAAAGGGGTTTTAATCTCAGTGAGACTTTTACCCGGTTAAGTAAAGGATGTACATTTAGCGTCAACCGAACTGCGCGTGACAAAGCTCGTGGCTCCTGGGCTTTCGCGGAGAGGAAAAATGCCAGATACGGAAGTTAAGGGTTTGCCGCGCTTCGAATTCCTTTCCCGTCGATCGCACGCAAGCACGCGTCTCCTGAGGGAGACGTCCCGGCGTCGGGGCCTTAGTCGTAAAAAACCGCGTGCGCCGCGACGGTGCGGGCGCGTGAATCGTCGCAGGTACACGGCGGGGGGGGGGGGGGGGGGGGTTTCGAACCTCGGCGGAATTTAGGACTTCCTTTTACGACGGGGCCGGTGTGCTGCGTGCGCGCGTTTTTTTTTTTTTTTAAGTAAGAAAGAGAGTGTTGAAAGAGAGAGCCAGAGCGGGAGTTTACGAGGGCGATTTAAAGAGGGGGGTGGGGGGGTGATGATTCACTCGCGGGGGGGTTCAGAGGTCAGCTGAAGCCCGAAGCAGCTGTCATACGCGCTCCTGAAGAGCTCTGGCCACAGAGGGGTTAAAACCGTCCCCACGGCAACGCTACATTCACCCAACGCCGCCGCCGCTCTCTCCACCTGCTCTCTCCACCTGCTTTTCACTGATACGGTGAAGCTCTGTAATGTCTGGGGCAAATACGTACCTGTGGCAAACACGCCTGCCACAGGCCACCGAAGTGGCTTTTCCAAGGGGCCCTCCAGCACAGAGACACAGATGGAGATGATGTTCAAATAGTCCACATTTATTTCACGAGGGTTTGGCAAGATGTTACAGCCAAAGTGAGCAGATCTAAAAAGACTGTCATGACAGAGAAGCTTTCCCTTGTGTGGGTGGGGATGGCAGATTTAACCTGTGCGCAGTGATTACCTCACTACGCACAGGTGCAGCCACTCCTGTTCCTGGGTCCAGTTAGCCTGGCCAATTCTCATTCTTAACCAATTATCCAATTGGCCAGGTCTAATTAGCTTGACCCAGGGCAGGTGTGGCTGCTTAAACCAGCCATCCCCACACCACAATACCCTTTCCATGATTTGACGCTACGCAGCACAGCTTTCAATTCGTAATCAAACTATCTATACTCATGCGGTTAAAGTGCAGATTCTCCGCTCGTATTAACCCTCCTGTTATGTTGCGGGTCAAATTGACCCTTTTTAAAGTTTGAAAATCTAGGAAAAATACTTAAAATTATTTTTTCAGTATGAAACTTCTTCTACTGGTCTTAATTAGTGTAATCAACATTTTAAATGAAAATGGTTCATTTCATGTATTTGCAAACCCCCCCTGTATGGGGATTGACCCGGGAACATTTTTGCTGTACCTAAAAAATGAACAGAACAGGAGGGTTAAAGGGTATTTTTCAGAGGCGGAAAGTCCAGGGGTCAGAAAGTGAAAGTCCTGGCCACGTCTTTCTTCCACCCGTGAACTCAGCCGGCTGATTCCACTGATCAGTTCTACCTCCTGGCCGCAGAATTGTGACAACTGGAAGATCCAGGTGACTGGAATAAAATACTGGGGAGGACTTTTACTCTCTCTGGACCTGGATTTTCCACCTCTGGTATTTTTATACATTTTGGTCCCACGGTGTTGAAATTACAGTATTGTATATCTTGAGATCCGTGTGTGAATGAATGGGAAGATAGACCAGACACCAAAAGTGATCACGTTAAGGGGTTTTCTTAATAATACTTGGGTCAAGCGTCAGTTTTTTTTACATCCTGGTCTTGGCTGCTGTACATCGGTCTCCTGGTCTTCAGAACAGCTGGTCTGAACCAATAGGATGCCTTCCCTGTCATTACTGTGCTCTACCACTGCATTGGCTTACCGCACCTGCTGAAAGACTGTAATTCACTAAGAACGAGATTGAAATGGGGCGACATAGCTCAGGAGGTAAGACCGATTGTCTGGCAGTCGGAGGGTTGCCGGTTCAAACCCCGCCCTGGGCGTGTCGAAGTGTCCTTGAGCAAGGCACCTAATCCCTAACTGCTCTGGCGAATGAGAGGCATCAATTGTAAAGCGCTTTGGATAAAAGCGCTATATAAATGCAGTCCATTTACCATTTAGCAAATGACCAAAACTGAATCATTCCCCCATTGAAGCCTAGCTGGCAAATGTGCTAAATCAGCTGCTCATTCGGTCGCATGCGGTTGCCTACAGAACAGAAAAACCCCCCCTTCGAAGGGGAACCTTTCACGTCGCACCCGGGCTGCTCTACGCACACACGTAAGTTTCGTCTCGCCGGACGCTTGGCCAATCGAGTCCGGCGGTTTCTTAAAGGCTCCACCTCCCGCCGGTCGGAATCGGCGCTCGGGAGCGGCTGCAACGACCCCTGACCCCTTTCCCGCAAACATCCGAAAGCGGGTCGGCTCTCATTTCGACGAACCGCGCCCTCGACGCGCCCTCGACCCGCCATCGGCGAGGGCTGTCGCCGTCACCGTCCGGAGGGGAGCGCGAGCCGCGTCTCCTGTCGACGGGTTTCGCGCTTTAGAGTCCGGCGCCGTGCCGCTTCTCTTCCCGTTCGCTCGCACGGAGCGCGCTCGGAGCGGGGGCGGGGTGACGAGAGGGTCATGAGGTCACGGTGCCCAAAAAAGCCCCCGCGGTTGCGGCTCCGGGTCGCGTAAAGGCTGCGGCAGGATGAAGGGGGGGTGGTGTTCGGGCCAGGCCCCCCCCCTAAGAGGGGCTTTTGGAAGCCGCTGGACCCCGTCGCGAGCGGATGCGGCGGACCGGGCGCCAGGTCGCTCTGATGCCCGTGGTCTAACCCGCGCCGCCAGGAGGGGGGGATTAGCCGCCCGCTTCTGGCATTCATCGCGGGAGCTTTAAAGTGGAGGAGGGGACAGAGAGAAAGAGCGAAGCTGAAAGAGGAGGGAGGGAGAGACAGAGAGAGAGAGAGAGAGAAAGAGAGAGAAGGCGCGAAATTGCAAAATAACCCTGGTCTCACGAACACACGATGCAAGATCGGCCTTTATTGTACGTGCATGGACATTTCTCCTTTAACCCGTTAAGGTGTGACATCACAAATGCATGATTAGAATGTTCTCAACCGAACATTCTAATGCTGATGTCACAATCACTGCTGGTGACTGAAAGCAGCGGAGTTCTAGAACACTGACTTAGGATATTGAAAAAAAACATTCCCAAAAACATACTCTTCTAAGGCGCAGGCCAATCGAAAAAAAAAAAAACAACGGCAAAAAATAACAAGGCATGAGTTCATCTGTATCGTTCATAATCGTGAACTTAAGGACTTTATGTGAGCGGCAGTCAAAGCAGCTAGCGCGTGTCGGTAAGTCGTCCGCGGCTAGCATAGCTGCGCGGCCGCCCTCCTGCGGCACAGAGCGCGTGCGGCGGAGCGCGCCGCCGGTCGCCGTAACGACAGGGCCCATTGTCGGGAGACAATGGCCGGCCGAAGCTCCGCCCCCGACCCCGCCGTTCTCTTCACAGGGCGTCGGAGCGGAGGACGGGTTCGCCGACCTTCGACCCTCGCCGACCCCCCTCGGATAACAAGGGGGGGGAGGGGCCGCTAGGGAACCCCGAGGACGAGACTCTTCAGGCCCTTCACTGTGAAACAGGATTCCTTTGACACGCTAACCGGGTGAATTTGCACTTGCACTGCTCATTAATAATAGGAAAAAGCCGCAAACATTTCTATGGTTAATGGAGTTACCCCACCCTCTTCAATATTTTTACAATGCGAGTCTGACACAAACACACCCTCGCACACACACACACACACACACATACACGCACGCACACGCAAACACGCGCTCACACACACACGCACACACACGCACAAGGAATCTATCCAGGTGACTCACATCTGAATAAATAAATGCAGAATATCCAATGCTTAGGCATAAGACACAAATTTGTTTGACTGGCTTATGCTGTCATTCCACAGTCAAAGGGAGGAGATTCCATACGAGATTCCCCTGTTAAACAGACCCAGACACTCAGGCGACGCGCCCGTCAACACCGGACACCTGCTGGAATTATGACAGGAGATGGCACCCCTCGAAACCTGCTGATAGACAGAGGGGGAATGAAGGCCCGACGCCCATAGAGAGAGAGAGAGACAGAGAGAGACGGAAAGAGAGAGGGAGAGAGAGAGAGGGAGAGAGAGGGAGACAGTGAGAGTGAAAGAGAGAGAGATCGAGTGAGAGAGACGGAAAGAGAGCGAGAGAGAGATGAGACAGTGAGAGTGAAAGAGAGAGAGAGAGAGAGACGGAAAGACAGCGAGAGAGAGATGAGACAGTGAGAGTGAAAGAGAGAGAGAGAGAGAGACGGAAAGAGAGCGAGAGAGAGATGAGACAGGGAGAGTGAAAGAGAGAGACGGAAAGAGAGCGAGAGAGAGATGAGACAGTGAGAGTGAAAGAGAGACAGAGAATGCCTGGGAGTGTGTTGACTGTAAACAGTCTGAGTGGCTGGTCGAGAGATGGATGAGGGTAGAGGAATCTGCAGAGGCACATCCAGTCAGACAGCACTACCGCGCTCTGTCGCTAAGACTGACGCACACGCACGCACACACACACACGCACATGCACACACACACACGCACACACACACACGACTGGGGAGCCCATTTAAGCAGCACTTCTCCTCTCTTCAACTTCTCAGGACTGACGGACGTTACATCAGCGAGCACAGAAGGGACAAGGAATAATGAACACACTTACGGCCTAATTTACGAAGACCTAACCTTTTTAGCAAAAGCAAAAACCAATAACGCGACTAACGATTGGTCGGGCTGTTTGTTTTGCGCCAATCATTGGTCGTGTTATTAGTTCTGCACGTGATAAAAGGTCTGGCGCATGCTAAAGGTCTTAGTAAATCAGGCCCTTGTTCTCTGCTCTTCGGGAATATTCCGTAGGGGAGGCCCGTGCCGCAGGAGCGCGGACGGGACACGGAGACGAAGAGACGCGCCGGGTCCTGAGCTGACGGGGGGGCGGAGGAGCGGAGGGGCGGAGCCTCGCGGCGGAACAGAGCGCCCCGCTCGTCCCGCGCCGCTCACGGGGTCCTCAGGGAAACTGTGTCGCGCGAGGCTCCGCCCTCCTCCTTGCCGGCGGCTCCCGTGCGATCTTCAGACCGCCTGTGTTCATTATTCTTTGTCCCTTCTGTGCTCGCTGATGTAACGTCCGTCAGTCCTGAGAAGTTGAAGAGAGGAGAAGTGCTGCTTAATTGGGCTCCCCAGTCTTAGCGACAGAGCGCGGTAGTGCCGTCTGACTGGATGTGCCTCTGCAGATTCCTCTACCCTCATCCATCTCTCGACCAGTTTTCGTTTGGACGTGCGTGATGACTGCTCCTTGGCTCGTCCAATCAAAAACGTTCTCTTGTTTCAATATTCAACAGCTGATTGCTCCCTATTCCCCTACTGCTACAGTCTCCCAATTTCCAGGACAAATCACAGAAGTGCTACACACACACACACGCACACACACACACACAAATGCAACACTTGCTGTGACTGTTTCACTGCAACAAAACACGTTTGTGGAAATCTGATAAATCGTCCTCGTCCTCGGATTTCACCCAGAAACGTTTTTTTTTTTTTCTTTCACAAAAGTTGCAGTTTACAAATAACTCACGCCAGCAGTTTTCCAAAACCTCTCTGCAGAAAGTCACCCGGCCAAACAATAAGAACTTTTGAGTGCCAGGGAAAAAGAATCTCTTTGTCTTAGCATGAGAATGGCAACAGGCACTGTAAGCTGTAAAAATGAGCTGTAAAAATGTGTGGGCTTCATAGAGTACCAGTCAAAGTGTTTAAGTGCCCTTAACAGAAGTGGAGGGCTTTCCATCTCGACAGCGACGGCTTTTTAGGGGGCGGGGGGGGTGGGGTACTGATTGGGGTCTCTTTCACGCACTCCTACACACGTCTTGTGATCTGGCGTGAAAGAGAAATCTAACATCACAGCGCGAACAGGGGGGGGGGGGGGGGGGGGGGGGAACCGAGAAGGTTCCCCCCCGGGGGCCACAGCTTAGACAAATGGCGTTTTCTTGAGCTGCGGCACAGACCCAGGAAAGTCACTCGGACGTCCCAAAAAAAACCCCCGCTTCGCTTCCCAAAGCTCGATGCGTCGGCGTCGTTTCGCCCTCACGCGTTCTCGCACCCGAGCCGGGATTCGCGTACAGAGACGGAAGGACCCGGAACCCGTGGCCCAGTACACAACGTGTCCGTTTCATTCCGTTTCCGAAGTTCTCACGCGCGTACTTGTCTGAAACAGAACAGGTGGCTGGGGGGGGGGGGGGGGGGGGGGGGGACGGTGTTCCCAAATTCACCGTGCTTCAGTAAATGCTGCGCTTTGACCCTCTGAAGAGTAGTCTTTTTTTTTTTTTCGTGTGTGTATTTCCAAAATTCCAAGTCAGTTCGTTCGATTGAGCAAATACCATTCAAAGTACATTTTTATGGGTTAGTGCTGTCCAATTGTGCTAGGTACTTTAAATTAACCTTGGCGATCAATAAAGGCTAACAGCACAGTACCACTTAATTATTGTCACTTCTATCACCACTGTAATGAACTAAAAAAAGGTGACAAACGACTTTTTCTGTGAGAAATGCATTGTTGAGCTCACGCGCATACACTGGCGACATTCTAAAGCTCCGTTTTACCCTCCCTAGCATCATGGCAAAAAAAAAACACATTTCTGTACGGACAAGGAGACCAACTTCATGCAATCGCAACTAAAGGAGTTCAATATCCTAAAATACATGGATGGAAGAAAAACACGGAATGGCTAACTATTCAAAAAAGTTTCAACAATATTGGAGGAAGCAGGATTTATAAGAAGCCTTCATCAGACGCACCTCGGTCAATAAATCGATTCTTTCCGAGTCACGCATATTGGGACGACGATGAATAATCCAATTAAATCTCATCTTTGGCCAAATCAAGCTATTAATATAGATCGATTTCAGCTGTGCATGTAAATGCACTGTACGACATGCTGGCTGTCTGGTAGCTGGTGCTGGAGGAGCTAAATAGCAGGCTTTGCTGCAGTGGCTTCACTTAATATTCCAACTCCTATTCAGTTCTATTACAGGTTCAGGCGTTACTATATGATTCATCACTAAGGAGACAATGCTTACTGTGTTTCATTCCAGGTCATGCTAATGAGTCATGCCGTTCACCCAAGTAATGGGATTCAAAATATTGGTTCCACAGAGGAAGGGACTGAAGAGTGAAAATACAGAAAGTTGACCTTCTTGGTTGTCATAGAGCATCTTTGTGAGGGCCACAGTGTAGTGCGTGGAATTGTCTGGGGAAGGAGGTCCCTTTCCACAAACATCCACCATCCTCATTACTCCGAGCCAGAAGCCACACTGCTCTGTCACTGTGTCAGGGCCTTTTGGCCGGAGGCGAATCTGTAAAAAAAAGGAAACAGCATCCAGAACGTCCTACACCCTGCTGTCGCTGCTCGGCCTCCTGGGAAATCAGATTACAGCAGCCAACCCGGTGGAAACACCCCCTCTGCCCGCCCCCGCTGAACGGAACTTTTAACTGCGTCAGCATCGCTGCGGCTGGTTGTGTATCTGCGCAGCGGACATCGCAGGTGATGAAAGGCTGGCAGCCGAAGCTTGGATATCGTGCTGACAGAACTCCGTAGAATAGTCTTTCATAGACTTGGGGGGAAAAAAATCTTTATTTAGAAAAACTAGCGGAAAAAGACCGTGAACAACGTGGAGGAACGTCCTCCCGTTAACAGAGTCTCTGCTTCTCCTGTCCGTTTGCTCGCACTTCAGCATGCAAACCGTATTTCGGTGTTTCCAAATCCGTAAGATGTGGCATACCGGAAGCCAATAAGTACACGGGTATCTATTTAGGCATTCATGAATTCATTATTCGTTCATTCATTCATTCATTCATTCAATCGTTCAATCATTCATTTCTCATTCCCTAATTGTTCCAGACCGTCAAACCCTCCTATCTGCATTCCTTTCATTTAACATTCTAAGCAATTAAGTATTTTTGAGTAGCTTAGCAAAGCATGACCTTGTTGAACGTGAGCCCAGATACATTTCAGAAATGTAAGCGTCGTGTACATTTTGATTATGTTCCCACCGGTGGAGTTTCCCCTGTGCAATCTGTGAAAGTTTTGTGAAAGTTTTACCCCCATTTCTCCCTTTAATGGTGGTTTTTCCAGCCAAAATCTTTCGTCCACTAGCGCTGGGCTCCTCACTATTCTCTCAAGCTTCAGCGAAGCTTATTCGGTCTAATTCACACTTCCCAGGTAAGAGTGCTTTCAGTTAAATCGATACTGCAATTTTCCACTAAGAAAACCCAATTCCCTGTCATTCATTTTCTCATTTACTCCCAGAAACCCTTTGATTGCTTGCTCAAAACTCCAGCTTCATTGATCCCACGCTGGAAGTACTTCTGCTTCTCGGTCTTCATTGCGGCTTCTTTTTATTCAGACTTAAAATGGCCGCAGAGTGCACACGTGCAAAAGAAGAGCTTTTCCCTCTGCTTGTACCCGATTCCTGAGCCCCTGGAGAGCGCTGCTGCTCCTGGAATGTACAGTCGTGTGGCAGAATGATCGCTAAGCTGTTCTTTTACCCGTCGGGTTGTGTCGACACCCAGGTGTGGCGCTGCCGATGTACCCTTAAGAAAGGTACTTGACCAGAACTGCTTCGGTTAAGTTTCAGCTGTGAAAAGTCAAAGAATCAACCAAAACAAACTGTAAACTGAATAAGTTGCACTGCTAACAAAAAAAACAAAAAAAGCCTAAAATGTCTACGCGGTGACTCTGCGCCCCAGAGCAGGGGGATGCTGATTGGTTTGTGCTGGCCACTGTGTTTCTCAACTACATGATGTCAGAAACCTACTGGGTTTAGTCTTCAGTTAACCCTTTAATGTGTAGGACGACAAGTATGCGACTAGAATGTTCCAAACTGAACATTCTAATGCTGATGTCACAATCACCACCGGTAACTAAAAGTAACAGAGTTCCGGAACGCCGAACACCGTTGAAAAGGCCTTCCAAAAAAAAAGCTACTCTTCAAACGGTTAACAAGCCTAGGCCATTTCCCCGTGGCTGCAGGAGAAATTCACTTCTGTGTGCGCAATTTGGAGTAAGAAAATATAAAGCGTAGAGGTCGCCTCAACGTTTTAACTGGCCCTCCGCAAAGCCACACAGACAGATACTCGCCTCATAAACGAATTCCCACGCAGTCTGAACCGTGTGTGGCGCGGATAAAAATCTTCATGCTTCATGACAAATCTGTTCCTGCGTCTCCCGTTAGCGCTAGACGCTAGCGCGCCTGTTCCTGCGTCTCCCGTTAGCGCTAGACGCTAGCGCGCCTGTTCCTGCGTCTCCCGTTAGCGCTCGACGCTAGCGCGCCAGTTCCTGCATCTCCCGTTAGCGCTAGACGCTAGCGCGCCAGTTCCTCCGTCTCCCGTTAGCGCTAGACGCTAGCGCGCTCTTCCTGCGTCTCCCGTTAGCGCTCGACGCTAGCGCGCCTGTGCCCGCGTCTCCCGTTAGCGCTAGACGCTAGCGCGCCTGTTCCTGCGTCTCCCGTTAGCGCTAGATGCTAGCGCGCCAGTTCCTGCGTCTCCCGTTAGCGCTAGACGCTAGCGCGCCAGTTCCTGCGTCTCCCGTTAGCGCTAGACGCTAGCGCGCTCTTCCTGCGTCTCCCGTTAACGCTCGATGAAAAAGTAAATCTGTTTTAATTTAAAAAATGGTCTAAATGAGATATGGGCCCACGTCCTTTACTGGGGTAAAAAAAAAAAAATACATTTCTGCTTCACAGCAGAATGCATTGTTGGTTATTTGTGTTAAAATGTCTGTTTGAGATTTAAGATGATGAAATTCGGTCACGCGCACAAAGCTTCTTTCGCGAAGGGCCTCGTCATACGACAGGCACAGCGCTGTCCGTCACGCCAACGGCGACGTCGGCGCGGACTTCCCGTTCCATCGCTGACTTGCGAAATGCGCAGGTGCTAGCTCAGGCCCATCAGTAGAGCATCGGCACCTGCTGACAACCGTGCTGCAGTCACAAGGAGCGGCAACGGCTCTCGCGCGGTGAGAGGCTAACGGAGAACGCAGCCGCGGATTAGCAGGCGCTGTCACGGCTACACGCTACCAAAGGCTAGTCATTCCTATTTAATAACACGCGGAATACTCAGGCCTAAGAACACTAACAAGGCCATAGAGTTCTGACATTGGTGCACGCTGCACATTGCAGATCTGCGTATTCGAATGTGTTTTTGTTTCGGATTCAAATACTTTTCTGGTGCTCTCTTGATCTTGCCTGGTGTAACTGAGCCTGCCAAAATGCCCAGAAGGCCGGGGTCTGCGCTTTTTGAGAGTATTTCATTAGTTCCGACAGGCCAGGCAAGATCAGTAGAGCTTAGAGAAGTATTTGAATCCAAAACGAACAACACGCATTTGACCCAGGTCCGGCACATCGTCACCGATCTCATTTCCTTGTTTTTGTCGGCACTGCTTTAACATCATCGAAAATAAACAAATAATTACGTCGAAATACAAGTTTCAGTTGAAACGCAGTTAAGTCCTTTTCCTCAGAGCTGAAGACAGATTAGTACTGAGCGCTCGCAGCAGTATCATTACATTACATTACATTACATTACATTACAGGCATTTGGCAGACGCTCTTATCCAGAGCGACGTACAACAAAGTGTAATAACCATAACCAGGAACAAGTATGATGAAACTTCTAGAGAGAAGTACCGGTCCAAGTGCAGGGAACAACCGCGTAGTTCAACTTGGACCCTGAAGGTTAAACTGATTAACACTAACACAAACGAGAACGGCAACAACGCAATCTATGGAAAAAATACAAGCAGTAGTTAAGACAGTTAATGCACCTAAGTCACCTACGAAACAGCTGCCTAGTTACAACCCTAAGCTTAGTATCAACCCTAAGTATCGAGAGCCGGCGTGCTTAACAGCGTCTTGACGTTCTTGTGCGAAGTCAACTCCCGATGAACCGTTACGCACAGGGGCGCGTTCCATTAAGCCGCAGATCAGAGAATTTTTTCCGGGAAGCCCGTTCGCCCCCGAAGCGAAGCCGAGGGTAAGAGAGGGGGCTCTCGGCAGGACCGTCCGAACGTCGGTCCGAACTTCCGGAAGGTTCCGCGAGCCCCGCGGGGGGGGGGGTCAGCGAAGGGGGGCCGACTCAGGGGCCCGGGACATCTGGTTCGGGTACCGAACTGCGCCCTTTCCAGAGGGCCACTCAGCTGCAGCGCTGTCGTCTCCCCGGGACCCTACCCGGACCGGAGAGGTTAACGATCTGGACCGGGGGGGGGGAGTGCTCGCCCTGAACCCTCGCCCCGAGAGTCGTCTGCAAAGTCTAAGGAGGAGGCGGAGTCTGATCTCGCTGCCACAACGCTGTCTTTCGTCTACGCCGACACATCTGAGCACATTTGAGCACATCTTTCCGTTGTTGAATTTGCTTGGTGCCGATTTTAAGAAGCAGATGGTATTAAACTGAATAAAACTGTTGGGCAAAGCATTGGATCGGTTAGACTGAATGCCCCACGCCCCTCTCCACAAAAAAAAAAAGTAAAAAATAAAAATCCTGAAATAAGTTCTTACATAACTGTTATTTTCAACAACCCTGGGCAGCAATTTGTTCTGTTTATCTCCAAAAAGAACAATTCGGTAAACAGCTACAAGCACGACTGAGAAGTTCGCCGGCTATGTCTTTGTTGTTTAAATGGCACTCAAACAGCAGTCTGATCCACGCCAAACTGCTGACACCGGTACAAACATAAACACGTCACAACATTCTTCCACACAGCTGTGGGGCTGTAAGCCTCACATCTCTTTTCATCTGCATGCACTTTACGGTCTTGGCCTTGCTGGGGTATAGGAGGGGCCGAATTTTACAGGTCCACTTCGTTGAATAAATCCTCTTATCGGATGAAACCAGTGTCTAGCGAAAGGTCAACGTCTACAGTCGCACGTAAAAATGCTAAGGGCACCGCCCTTAAATGCAAAATAGGCAAGCTGTCCATAGCCTAGAGCAAATGAAACAAACATGTCATGATAGCAAACCCACAAATGCATAGCTTCATTTCAATAAGCAGTCGCTGTGATTGACAGATTCGTGGGAATTTGTACTTACTTTCTCTTTCTTCCACGGGTTAGGTTTGCTTCACACTTTGAACAAATCTCTCGTTTTATCCCCCACAGGACGGTTCTGATGCAGATCAGGAGTGAAAAAAAAGAACTCCCACTAGACCTGAGAATAAATAACAGCAGTAAAAAAAATATATATAAATAAAAAATTACCAGGCAAGTCTCTTCATACAGAACATCCTGATCTTGGTCAAGACTGCCTGTCTGGCTGATGCTCAAACAGTCACATGTGCTCACATAAAGAAACGCATATGCGTGCACACACGCAGGCATGCACGAGCAGACGTGCGCACACACACACATACACACCCACACGCACACACAGGCACGCACAAGCAGACGCGTGCACACACATGCACACACACACGCACACATACAAATACAGGCACGCACATGCAGACGCATGTGCACACACACACATACACACCCACATGCGCACACACACAGGCACGCATATGCAGACGCATGCGTGTACACGCACACACACACTCACAGGCACGCACGCACACACAGATGCACGCACACACGCACGCACAGACACACACAGGCACGCACATGCAGACGCGCGCGCAGACACACACACACACACTCACAGGCACACACGCACACACAGATACACACACACACACAGACACATACGCACACACACACACACAGACACAGACACACATGCGCACACACACACACACACACACAGACACACACACAGATGCACACACAGACATAGACACACATGCGCACACACACACACTCACACACACACACACAGACACACATACGCACACACACACACTGGCACACACATGCACACACACACACACTCACACACACACACACACACACACACACACACACACACACACACTGGCACTCCATACCTCTGCAGTACTGTAACTGGAGGGCCGCAGCAGTGTTAAGGGTGTGGAAGCTGCAGCACTGCACCTACACCTGAGCACCATACAGTGCTGTCTGTGAGAGAGACCAGGGAGGGAGGGGGTAGAGTATGTGTGTGTGTGTGTGTGTGCACGTGTGTGTGCGTGTGAGAGAGACCAGGGAGGGAGGGGGTGGAGTATGTGCGTGTGCACATGTGTGTGTGCGTGTGAGAGAGAGAGAGAGGCAGAGACAGAGACAGAGTGAGAGAGACAGAGAGCAGGTATGTCTGTTTGAGAGCACACGTGTGTGTGCGTGTGAGAGAGAGAGAACAGGGTAAAAGAGAGAGAAGAATCTGGTAGGCATATGTGTGGAAGAGCCTGAACGGGGTGAGTGAACAAGTGTGTAAGTGAGGATGAGAGGGTGAGAGAGTGAGAGTGAGAGAGTGAGGATGAGGGGGAGAGAGTGAGAGTGAGAGGGTGAGAGTGTGAGTAAGAGAGTGAGGATGAGAGGGTGAGACTGAGATATTGAGGATGAGAGGGTGAGAGTAAGAGAGTGAAGATGAGAGGGTGAGAGTAAGAGAGAGAGGATGAGATGGCGAGACTGAGATATTGAGGATGAGAGGGTGAGAGTGAGAGTAAGAGAGTGAAGATGAGAGGGTGAGAGTAAGAGAGAGAGGATGAGATGGTGAGACTGAGATATTGAGGATGAGAGGGTGAGAGTGAGAGTAAGAGAGTGAGGATGAGAGGCTGAGTAAGAGAGTGAGGATGAGAGGGTGTGAGTAAGAGAGTGAGGATGAGAGAGTGAGAGTAAGAGAGTGAGGATGAGAGGGTGAGAGTGAGAGTAATACTAGAGGACTGCAATGGCTTCAGGCTTTATTGTGTTTTCATAATCTGTGATTTTTAATGTATGTAATGACTGCAGTGCAGTGTTATATGTGTTTTTTAATCATCAAATAAATTCATTCATTCATTCATTCATTCATTCATAAGAGAGTGAGTGTGAGAGGGTGAGAGTAAGAGAGAGAGGATGAGATGGTGAGACTGAGATATTGAGGATGAGAGGGTGAGAGTGAGAGTAAGAGATTGAGGATGAGAGGGTGAGACTGAGATATTGAGGATGAGAGGGTGAGAGTGAGAGTAAGAGAGTGAAGATGAGAGGGTGAGAGTAAGAGAGAGACGATAAGATGGTGAGACTGAGATATTGAGGATGACAGGGTGAGAGTGAGAGTAAGAGAGTGAAGATGAGAGGGTGAGAGTAAGAGAGAGAGGATGAGATGGTGAGACTGAGATATTGAGGATGAGAGGGTGAGAGTGAGAGTAAGAGAGTGAGGATGAGAGGCTGAGTAAGAGAGTGAGGATGAGAGGGTGTGAGTAAGAGAGTGAGGATGAGAGAGTGAGAGTAAGAGAGTGAGGATGAGAGGGTGAGAGTGAGAGTAATACTAGAGGACTGCAATGGCTTCAGGCTTTATTGTGTTTTCATAATCTGTGATTTTTAATGTATGTAATGACTGCAGTGCAGTGTTATATGTGTTTTTTAATCATCAAATAAATTCATTCATTCATTCATAAGAGAGTGAGTGTGAGAGGGAGAGAGTAAGAGAGTAAGGATGAGAGGGTGAGAGTAAGAGAGAGAGGATAAGATGGTGAGACTGAGATATTGAGGATGAGAGGGTGAGAGTGAGAGTAAGAGAGTGAAGATGAGAGGGTGAAAGTAAGAGAGTGAGGACGAGAGGGTGAGACTGAGAGGTTGAGGAAGAGAGGGTGAGAGAGAGTGAGAGAGTGAGGAAGAGAGGGTGAGAAAGAGAGTGAGAGAGTGGATGAGAGTGAGAACAGTGGGCTCCACTATTGATGCAGAGAGTAGACAGTGCAGTAATTGAACAATCCTGTTTCACTATAAATTTTATGCATGCAAATCACTGACTAATCAAGTCAAGGATGAAACAGGAGAGACGTGTGGCACGCAAGCATAAATAATAAAAATAGTGTTTCTAGAAAACCATGGAAACATGAAAAAAAACAACCATTGACTGCCATTTCACTGCAGTCCTGCGCAGCACAGTATCTGAGACGAATCCAGGACAACATCACGGAAACGTACTCGTCTATGAAACGTCCTTTAACCCTCGCAGTATTCATACGACATGAAAAAAGACCAACGCTACATTTTTGCCCAACTTTGCCCGTAATTTCCAAGATAAAATGCAGCAAAAATGTCAAAAAGACGAGTTTATCCCCAGATTGCCAGTGAGAATTTACATTTTGATGAATAGCAATTGGCCTTAATTGACAATTGACAAATTGAATTGACAAATGCCGTTTTTTGTAATGTGTAAAATTGTGTTGGCAGGATTTGAAATCACTGGGGGAAAAGGGATCGACCGTACAGCCTTCCACAAGACTGTGCAAAACCCATGTCTGCAGTTCACGCTCCACTAATGATTTCCACTACGACGTCGCCATGTCAGAGCGACTTGCGCACTTTGTGGACGGCCCCTACGGTCCCTTTGCTGCTCTTTCAGCTCGTGCACTTTGTGGACGGTCCCTACAGTCCCTTTGCTGGTCTTTCAGCTTGTGCACTTTGTGGACAGTCCCTACAGTCCCTTTGCTGGTCTTTCAGTTCGCGCACTTTGTGGACAGTCTTGGAAACGGGTGGACTGGAGGAGTGCACGCTGTTTGGCTGGCCGCGGAGCTTCCCAGTGTGCGGGCGACGGCGGCTCGGCGCCGACCAGCCACTGGCGGTTTCCTGCAGCAAAAAATGAACACAAGACGATGAGCGTGTCAGATGAAAGCGTGTCCGCCGTCCTGTCTCAGTATGAAGCGCTAAGTAAAGCCAACGCTTCCTGCGAGAGCAGGCAGGCCTCGGGAGCGGCAGGCTGCTCTGGAGGAAGGCTCGGAGAGGGCGGACAAGGCCGGAGGAAGCCGATCTGCAGAGAGGGACGGGGGGGGGGGGGGGGGGCTGCTGTGACGCAGCTGCGGCCCCCCCCCACACACCCCTCATTACTGCACTAAATCACCGAAACACTCATGCCTTATTCATACAACACCTCCACACCCCCGGCCACCCCGCGCCAAAGCTCGTCCATTACGCCTGCCTTCCTAACATTACAGCACACACACACGCACACACACACACAGAGGCACGCACACACACACATACACACACAGGCACGCACACACACACACACACACAGGCATGCACACACACACACACACACAGGCACGCACACACACACATACACACACAGGCACGCACACACACACACACAGGCACGCACACACACACACACACACACAGGCACGCACACACACGCACACACATACACAGGCACACACACACACACACATAGAGGCACGCACACACACACATACACAGAAGCACGCACACACACACATACACACAGGCACGCGCACACACACACACACAGAGGCATGCACACACACACATACACACACAGGCACACGCACACACACACACACACATACACACAGGCACGCGCACACACACACACAGGCATGCACACACACACATACACACAGGCACACACACACACACAGAGGCACGCACATACACACAGGCACGCACACACACACACACACAGAGGCACACACACACATACACAGGCATGCACATACACACACACACACACACACACACACAGAGGCACACACACACACACACAGGCATGCACACACACACATACACACAGGCACGCACACACACACACACACAGGCATGCACACACACACACAGGCACGCACACACACACATACAGAGGCATGCACACACACACACACAGAGGCACGCACACACGCACACACAGAGGCACATACACACACACACAGGCATGCACACACATACACACAGGCATGCACACACACGCGCACATAGACACTCACAGGCATGCACATACACACAGGCACATACACACGCACACACATACACACAGGCATGCACAAACACACACATACACACAGCCATGCACACACACAGAGGCACATACAGACACAATCACACACACACACGAATGCACACACGCATTATAAAAACAGTGTCTCCCTGCATGGGCAAGAGATGTGCAGTATGTGGGGTGAGGCCACAGCCCAGTGAACACCGTCTACCACAGCTCACAGGAAACACCGACATTGAACACCACCACACACACTGAACACCGACACCGAACGGCACCACACACACTGAACACCGACACCAAACGCCACCACACACACTGAACACCGCCACACACACTGAACGCCACCACACACACCGAACACCGCCACACACACTGAACACCGACACACACACTAAACGCCGCCACACACACTCAACTGAACACCGCCACACACACTGAACACCGACACACACACTAAACGCCGCCACACACACTGAACACCGACACACACACTGAACACCAACACCAAACGCCACCACACACACTGAACACCGCCACACACACTGAACACCGACACCGAACGCCACCACACACACTGAACACCAACACTGAACATCGCCACACACACTGAACACCAACACTAAACCCCACCACACACACTGAATACCGCCACACACACTGAACGCCACCACACACTGAACACCGCCACACACACTGAATACTGCCACACACACTGAACACCGCCACACACACTGAACACCGACACCGAACGCCACCACACACACTGAACACCGCCACACACACTGAACACCGACACACACACTAAACGCCGCCACACACACTCAACTGAACACCGCCACACGCACTGAACACCGACACACACACTAAACGCCGCCACACGCACTGAACACCGACACACACACTGAACACCAACACCAAACGCCACCACACACACTGAACACCGCACATACACACACACACAGGCATGCACACACATACACACAGGCATGCACACACACGCGCACATAGACACTCACAGGCATGCACATACACACAGGCACATACACACGCACACACATACACACAGGCATGCACAAACACACACATACACACAGCCATGCACACACACAGAGGCACATACAGACACAATCACACACACACACGAATGCACACACGCATTATAAAAACAGTGTCTCCCTGCATGGGCAAGAGATGTGCAGTATGTGGGGTGAGGCCACAGCCCAGTGAACACCGTCTACCACAGCTCACAGGAAACACCGACATTGAACACCACCACACACACTGAACACCGACACCGAACGGCACCACACACACTGAACACCGACACCAAACGCCACCACACACACTGAACACCGCCACACACACTGAACGCCACCACACACACCGAACACCGCCACACACACTGAACACCGACACACACACTAAACGCCGCCACACACACTCAACTGAACACCGCCACACACACTGAACACCGACACACACACTAAACGCCGCCACACACACTGAACACCGACACACACACTGAACACCAACACCAAACGCCACCACACACACTGAACACCGCCACACACACTGAACACCGACACCGAACGCCACCACACACACTGAACACCAACACTGAACATCGCCACACACACTGAACACCAACACTAAACCCCACCACACACACTGAATACCGCCACACACACTGAACGCCACCACACACTGAACACCGCCACACACACTGAATACTGCCACACACACTGAACACCGCCACACACACTGAACACCGACACCGAACGCCACCACACACACTGAACACCGCCACACACACTGAACACCGACACACACACTAAACGCCGCCACACACACTGAACACCGACACACACACTAAACGCCGCCACACACACTGAACACCGACACTGAACGCCACCACACACAGTTTACTTACACTTGTGGGGAAACGTCATTTCCGGCAGCTTCCATAGCCACCATCTAGATTTCAAGACTTGGGCCAAACTTCCCAGAACAGGGCCTACCCTGCATGTTTCTGACTGTGGGCTATGTGAAAGGATTGTATACAGTACATTCTACGGCACAGACTATCGCAAAAATATATACGGGACCATATGGGACATTAACTTTTCTGCATACTTCAGCCCAAAGCTGGAAAAACAAAATCTCAAGTGTTTGCCCACTCAGTTGGATAACTTGGCAGCTCTGGAACGGAAGTGGGACATGGGTGCTGTATAAAAGAACCCTCTATTCTCTCTATAACAAAATATAAAACCACAAAGGTTCAGCCACACGTCTTTATTACATTCGCTCTCTGTTCATACGGTATATAAAAGCCCTTTGTCTGTTGAGTCCAGGCCGCGTGGCGACCGAGGTGAGTTCCTTCGCCCGGCCGATTAGCGCACCCAAACGGCGGGGTGCGGGTGCGTGAGGGGCCCCAGCGGTGTTTTGGGGAAGGCTTCCCGCCCCGCTTCAAAACGAGCCCCTCGGTGAAACTAGAACAACGGATTATTATATTTCGGGTTATGTCCCGATCCGATCCTGCCTCCGTGTGCGCGTGCCAAACTCCTCTGTGCAGTGTTGAGTGCCCGTGTGCAGTGTTGAGTGCCCGTGTGCAGCACTGAGTGCCCGTGTGCAGTGTTGAGTGCCCGTGTGCAGTGACTCCTCCGCAGTGTTGAGTGCCTGTGTGCAGTGACTCCTCTGCAGTGTTGAGTGCCTGTGTGCAGTGTTGAGTGCCCATGTGCAGTGACTCCTCTGCAGTGTTGAGTGCCCGTGGGCAGTGTTGAGTGCCCATGTGCAGTGACTCCTCTGCAGTGTTGAGTGCCCGTGGGCAGTGTTGAGTGCCCGTGTACAGTCCGCGCGGGCGCAACGCTGCGGTCGGTGCAAGCTCGAGTCCGCCATTGGAAAATGTTCAGAAATCACAGTCTGAAATAACAAAGCGTGAGTAGGCCGTTTAAAGGATGTTGAAAAAACAAAAAAAAAAAAAAACAAGGGCTCCGTTTTCTCTTTTCCTAATTTGAAAGAATTTCCTTGAAGAAAACGCATTTCCAAATAAACATGTCATGTCAGCGTAAATCCAGGCACTGACAAGGCTCGGCACATAAATACACAACTCAGCCACGAACCCGGGGGCGGGTTCTAACATCTCCAAAATTCAGATTCATAATCCAGCGTTTTAGTTCGCTTTATTAAACTCGTTCCCTTGCCCTGTCTGAGCAACTGCTCGGTCGCCCAATTTTGTTCGACGACAGAACCGCGTCGCAGTCCGACAGGCCAAACCTAGGCGGTAAAACCCCCCCCCCCCCTTGGCCTGGCATTTGGTACTTTCCAAAATGTGTCATGCTGGAACACCGCGGAGCCCCATAGCCCCCTGTCGCAGGCAGACCCCGTTTACCGTCTTCAGAGACCCCCTGGGGTTCACCCCCTCTCCGACTGAAACCGAGTCACCCTTCCAGGGACGCGTTTAACACCCGGGGGGGGGGGTTCACCGGGCGTCGCCCAGGGTTCAGATGAGGGCCGCGAATCGGCGGGGGAGCGCCCGGCTGTTGGCACGGCGATGGGGAAGAAGCGCGGAGGGCCGGGAACTTTTCGGAGCACGGCGCACTTCCGGCCATGAACTGCACCCACGGATCAAACTCGTAGCAAATCACCTGCTTTTAATTTCATCTGGTATCAAAAGATCACATTATTTCTTTCCACTAAAGCCTATTAGACTTCAAAGTACATGCAGAAGGATCTTTACTCATAACTGGACGGAGTGTGGCACAGTGGGTAAGGAACTGGGCTGGTAACCAAAAGGTCGCCGGTTCGATTCCCGGGTAAGGACACTGCCGTTGTACCCTTGAGCAAGGTACTTAACCTGCATTGCTTCAGTATATATCCAGCTGTACAAATGGATACAATGTAAAAAAATGCTATGTAAAAAGTTGTGTAAGTCGCTCTGGATAAGAGCGTCTGCTAAATGCCTGTAATGTAATGTAATGTACAGGATAGCCCCAAATATATTACATCAACTTCTCTTCATGTTTTCCAAACAGATAAATGAACCATAAGGGCCCTTTCTGAGTAGTGAAAGCAAACACACACACACACACACTCTCTCTCTCTCTCTCACACACGCACACATATGCGCTCACAGACACACACACGTACAGGCATGCACACACAGACACACAGATACAGGCATGCACACACGCACACGCATGCACTCACACACACACATACACGTACACACACATGCAAACACACACACACACACGCACACACACACACACATACACGTACACACACACACTCAAACACACATGCATACACACACCTATACATACGCACATACACACACACACACGCACACTGGCCCCTCACACACTCCAGTGCTAGCAGCTCTCTGCAGGCTGGGCTTTCTCGTGCAGAGGGTAATTACCCCCGGCGCTCACAGTTGATGCTCGATGTCTTCCTGAGCCACGGCTGCAGTGATTATCTATTCCTGCGTGAAATGCCTCCGCAGTCGGAACGTCGACTGCAGCTGCGGCGGCTTCCCAGGCTCCACGGTCTCCCCGGCGAACGGGAGGCGGGGGCCGGGGGCAGGTCCGCGGGGCGGTGAGCGCGCGACGGAGGTCGAGCGTTCACGGGGGATTCTCGCTCGGGAAGCGTTTCGGGCGAGGCTGGATCATTTTTACCTTGACTTAGACCCCTGTTTTGTCAGGTCTGTTGCATTATCTGGAAGATCATTTTTACCTTGACTTAGACCCCTGTTTTGTCAGGTCTGTTGCGCTATCTGGATGATCATCTTTACCTTGACATAGACCCCTGTTTTGTCAGGTCTGTTGCGTCATCTGGAAGATAATCTTTACCTTGACTTAGACCCGTTTTGTCAGGTCCGTTGCGTCATCTGGAAGATCATCTTTACCTTGACTTAGACCTGTTTTGTCAGGTCTGTTGCATTATCTGGAAGATCATCTTTACCTTGACTTAGACCCTTGTTTTGTCAGGTCTGTTGCATTATCTGGAAGATCATCTTTACCTTGACTTAGACCCGTCTTGTCAGGTCTGTTGCATTATCTGGAAGATCACCTTTACCTTGACTTAGACCCCTGTTTTGTCAGGTCTGTTGCATTATCTGGAAGATCACCTTTACCTTGACTTAGACCCCTGTTTTGTCAGGTCCGTTGCATCATCTGGAAGATCATCTTTACCTTGACTTAGACCCCTGTTTTGTCAAGTCCATTGCGCTATCTGGAAGATCATCTTTACCTTGACTTAGACGCCTGTTTTGTCAGGTCCGTTGTGTTATCTGGAAGATCATCTTTACCTTGACTTAGACCCCCGTTTTGTCAGGTCCGATGCGTCATCTGGAAGATCATCTTTACCTTGACTTAGACCCCTGTTTTGTCAGGTCCGTTGCATTATCTGGAAGATCATCTTTACCTTGACTTAGACCCCTGTTTTGTCAGGTCCGTTGCGTCATCTGGAAGATCATCTTTACCTTGACTTAGACCCCTGTTTTGTCAGGTCTGTTGCATTATCTGGAAGATCATCTTTACCTTGACTTAGACCCGTCTTGTCAGGTCTGTTGCATTATCTGGAAGATCACCTTTACCTTGACTTAGACCCCTGTTTTGTCAGGTCTGTTGCATTATCTGGAAGATCATCTTTACCTTGACTTAGACCCTTGTTTTGTCAGGTCTGTTGCATTATCTGGAAGATCATCTTTACCTTGACTTAGACCCGTCTTGTCAGGTCTGTTGCATTATCTGGAAGATCACCTTTACCTTGACTTAGACCCGTTTTGTCAGGTCTGTTGCATTATCTGGAAGATCATCTTTACCTTGACTTAGACCCGTTTTGTCAGGTCTGTTGCATTATCTGGAAGATCATCTTTACCTTGACTTAGACCCGTTTTGTCAGGTCTGTTGCATTATCTGGAAGATCATCTTTACCTTGACTTAGACCCCTGTTTTGTCAGGTCCGTTGTGTTATCTGGAAGATCATCTTTACCTTGACTTAGACCCCTGTTTTGTCAGGTCCGTTGCGTTGCCTGATGCAAGACGATGCCTAAGAGGGAAAACCGGACTGTCAATCCATCTTACAGGGACCGTCTTCTGAAGAAAAGTAAACAAACAGAATCTGAGTAGCGGGATTAAGAGGCTGATCTGGGCGGGGTTTGAGCCAGCACAGCTGCCCTGCGCTCCCACAGAGCCTGAGACTGGGAGAACGCGAGGCATCGCCAAAGCACAGCTCCGACCGCGGGATGTTTATTTCTGCTGATTTTAAGGAATTAAGGTTTCAGGGTTTGGCTGCACTTCACTGCCGTCGGCTGCTCATGCTTCATTAAACATGCTTAAGATGAAATGCTGTGGATTGCGTGTATTGCAGTGACTGTTTGTTACATGCTAGAAAATCTAGTGAAAACATTTAGCTTGGTGCAGCGATGGTCCTCTACTGAACCTTGAGCTCCAATACTGAACAATGAGTAATACTGAACAATAATGAGCAATACTGAACAATACTGAACACCAATACCAGTGCTGGCTGTGGCTGGCAGGCCCATGGAGTGGTCCACACTGGCCGGGGCATAATGTTGCCCAGGGAAAGATAGCTTCAGTCACTGCCTCAGTGTGTGCAGTGTTCAGTGCCTGCTTCACTGTGTACAGTGACTCCTCTGTAGTGTTGAGTGCCTGCCTCACTGTGTGCAGTGCAGAGTGCCTGCCTCACTGTGTACAGTGACTCCTCTGCAGTGTTCAGTTCCTGCTTCACTGTGTGCAGTGTTGAGTGCCTGCCTCACTGTGTGCTGTGACTCCTCTGCAGTGTTGAGTGCCTGTGTGCAGTGTTGAGTGCCCGTGTGCAGTGACTCCTCTGCAGTGTTGAGTGCCTGTGTGCAGTGTTGAGTGCTCATGTGCAATGTTGAGTGCCCGTGTGCAGTGTTGAGTGCCCATATGCAGTGACTCCTCTGCAGTGTTGAGTGTCCATGTGCAGTGACTCCTCTGCAGTGTTGAGTGCCTGTGTGCAGTGTTGAGTGCCCGTGTGCAGTGACTCCTCTGCAGTGTTGAGTGCCTGTGTGCAGTGTTGAGTGCCCGTGTGCAGTGACTCCTCTGCAGTGTTGAGTGCCCATGTGCAGTGACTCCTCTGCAGTGTTGAGTGCCTGTGTGCAGTGTTGAGTGCCCGTGTGCAGTGACTCCTCTGCAGTGTTGAGTGCTTGTGTGCAGTGTTGAGTGCCCGTGTGAAGTGACTCCTCTGCAGTGTTGAGTGCCCATGTGCAGTGACTCCTCTGCAGTGTTGAGTGCCTGTGTGCAGTGTTGAGTGCCCATGTGCAGTGACTCCTCTGCAGTGTTGAGTGCCTGTGTGCAGTGTTGAGTGCCCATGTGCAGTGACTCCTCTGCAGTGTTGAGTGCCTGTGTGCAGTATTGAGTACTCGTGTGCAGTGTTGAGTGCCCGTGTGCAGCTCAGCATGTAGACCGAAGCGTTAAAAAGGCAGCAGCTGGCCCCATGCATTTCAAAGGGTGAAGAAAAAACCTTTTTTTTACAACCATGAAAGCTTTGTAAATGGACTGGCATTGCGTATTGCCGTATGTCAAATAAAAGGTCCACTTTGATTATGTCATTCAACACGTATAACCATATTAATGTAATTATGCATGCATTCATAAAACGAATAAAATGAAACTGAGAGCAGATGGAAACCTTTTTTTCCACTGGGCACTGAGAGCGTTTACCTTTCGCACGGTCCATCGCTAGCAAGGATAGCTTGATCACCAGCACTTTCGTTAGTGTGAAGTCTGCACAACCTGCACGCCCCACATCTCACAAGCGTGGAAGTTGCCCCGGCCCGCCGCATTACTATCCGGCCCGCGCGCGGTGTCCTCAACGGGCTGGGGCTGCTTTAACCCAGGAACGGCTTGTGAGAGGTCTGAGTCCGAAGCTCAGCTGCGGTCCGGCGAGTCGGCAGTCCTGGCACTGAGGGGAAGCGGCGGGGCGTGCCACTCACCTGAGACTGCGGACTCACTCCAGCGTTTTCGCTTCGTTTTCTGTCGGAAGACATTTCGGCCCGGTGACCGGACCTCCT